>NW_008236973.1:1236344-1250688 GCF_000691975.1 Corvus brachyrhynchos | reverse complement strand
TGCTGAACATTCTCCCTAACCCTTCTAAAGCATGAAGGATAGCAAACATATCCAAGGTATGACTACTTCAGAGTTGCTACTGTGAAGAAATCAAAGGCAGAGAGTTAGAAGCAATCAGATCCAATGATGGCTTGTTGGGGTCTCCCCCCCTGCCATGTAGCCCTGGGAGATGGGCCCTGGGGGGGAGGCACGGGGTTTCCCTGCCCCTGGTCAGCCTCATTTCCCATTGGTTGGTTTGTGTTCCCCGGTGTGGCCAAGGACCCTGGGGTACCGGGACTGAGGGTTCCTCAGCAGAGCCCCGGCCATGTGGCGGGAGAAATAAAGACCTCTGAAACATCCACCACGAATCTGTCCATATATACTTCTTTTCCACGGGACTCTTGGTTTGATATATGCTCCCGCCGCATGGCCGGGGCTCTGCTCAGAAGCCCTCAGTCCTGGTACCCCAGGGTCCTTGGCCACACAGGGGAACACAAACCAACCGATGGGAAATGAGGCTGACCAGGGGCAGGGAAACCCCGTTCCTCCCCCCCAGGGCCCATCTCCCAGGGCTCCATGGCAGGGGGGGAGACCCCAACAATGGCTCATTAGAAGCTAATAGATTTGGAGGCACAGGTTATATATGAAGGTAATATGTGCATCCTTATGTGTAGGCAGCTATCCTATATAGGGACATTCAGAATTTATATGAACCAATCGTAACATTACTTTCCTTATTTGTTTACTTGACTGGATTTTTCTTTCCACAGTGACAACAACTCTTGATAAGCTGATAGAAACCAGAAGAACATAGAAACACCAGAGGAACTAAAATTTTTCCATATAAAGGCATTTGAAAGCATGAGGTCATGCATATTTCTGAAGAAATCTATCAGGATTAAAGGCTATCACTTCAAACATATATCTTCTAAAGTATTTGGGATGCCAGACAGCCTCCAGACCTGTGTTTCTAAGTTCTTCAAGGTTTCCCTATACTAACTGCTGCCAGTGTCGGTCACTCCCACTTGCACAAGCTTGTTTGCTCTACAAGGATTCTCTAAGAGAATCACCATTTTAAGCACAAAGTCTACTCATGCAGCAAAGCCTGAAAAATACATATAAATCAATATGCTTCACTTCTCCAGATATCCTGTTTTCTTAGGAATCTAATTTTAAACCTCTATTTAAATGTAGACAGGTAAGTATTGCTATCTGATGGACATTCACTGACTTACCATCTCAAAATTAATTATTATTATTATTATTATTATTATCATCATCATCATTACTATTATTATTAATATATTATGATATGTCTAGGCAAGTTAAAAAAAAAAATTACCCTCTGGGACAATAACTAATTCCATACTGGGGTTTACCTAATTTATTAATGCAGTATGTAAGAGATATAGGGGTTTGGTCCCTTTTCCCAATATTATCCTTGTTCTTTATCCAAGCATGATCCTAATGCTAAATACTCAATAATTCCTTCTCAGACATGCCCCCTTTTTTAATCCTGTTTGTACTCATTTTCTGCATAGTCCCTGAACAGTGATGAATATCTTACATAGGTGGACTGCTCTACGTGTTTCTTCAATAACTCTCCACCTCCAAGATGAATTCAAAGGAAACAGTAGAGGAATGGCATTGTCTACATCTGTAAGTTATTGAGCTGATCAAGCTCATGACCATGTACTAAAATCTTAAGCACTTTTTCCCAGAGTAAGGAAAAAAGTACCAGAGTAAGGAAAAAAATGTTTTTCATGACAACAACTTTGTTGTATTGTTGATTGAAGTTTTTTCCCTTTACACTTTTGAGAAATAACACTGGGAGTTTTTTGTGTTGTACCTAATGAATCAAATTTGATTTGAAATCATCAGTATTAAACATAGAACAATGTGAAAATAGCCAGGGGATACCTAAATATAGGAAGTGTCTGCATGTAGGAGGTAGTTCTAAACTTTCTATATGCTTTGAAATTCTGTCCCACTTTCCATAAAACCAACAGTAAAATTTCCTTATTTCAGCTGTACAGAAAAAATAGAACCATAGGCATTATGATCATTCACCATAAAGAGGATTAAAACAGGGGTCCTTTTAATCTAACATTCATTTCCTAGTGTGTATTAATAGCAAAAATAAAAGAAAACCCACAGGTAACAAATATAGGGAACATGATATTTACAGGAAATTTCTTCCTAGCCACAGAATGGAGTTACCTCAGTTCCCAAAACAGGGATTCATATACCGTCCAGAATTTTAAGTTTAAATTAGAGTATGGATGGTCTTATTTTCTATATGAGTTTTCACTATTTTCCATCAATTTTATCCTAAGTTCAATGCTAAATTTAGTTAGAAAATAATAAAGTCTAAAACAGTCATGTCCTTTTATAAAATTTAAATTTGTCTTTTAATACTTTTACTGTGTCTTCTTTTTTTGTGAAAAAGAATTAAATGTTATTTACGTCTTCCAACTTATTTATTCATTGTGTTGTATGACTCAGCTTTGCTCTGTTCAACTTCAAAAAACCCAACACAATTTAAAAAATAACCCTGCATATGTGGAGTCTTCCTGCATTTTCAATATTGATCTGAGGTCTTAGGCACTGCCTCAGAGGTAATAAACCCTTTTTTTCCCCAACTGACTCTTGAAAGAAAATAGCACCATGATGGGGTAGGCTTATTCTAAATGTACACTAAATACAAAGTGTAAATTTAAAAAAAGAAAGATATCAACTTGCCAAAAGTTTATATCTTTGATTTGCCTATAGAAATTTTGCATATATTCCGAGAAAATAAATACATTGATGATAGTATCTGTATTACCTCTACCAAAGGTCAAAGGCTCTATTACATATCCTAAGTTTTAAAGTAATACACAATTTTCAATAGCTGCGTATCACTTTTGGACAGCAAATACACCTTCATGACAGGTGACCTTATCCTTGTCAGAAAGAGATGTATGTTAGAGCTGTACATCAAAATGAAATACATTCTTTATAATTCTGTCACTGTTACTAGGATAGAATTACATATCTCCATTTAATGAATATAATTTAGTTTTGAAGACTGAAGTTCAAATAAAGATAAAATAAAATTAAAAATTATGACATAATAGTATTACTTATTTTAAGGTAAAATTGATGAAGTGTCAAGATAATTTTCTCAATATCTTGACTTAAAAGGTATTTGCAGTTTGTTCTCCTATGTATTTCTTTTTGTACAGAGGATATTTCAATCTTTTTTCTTAAACTATTTTTCCTATGAAATAGGCTATTCTGATATCCTATTTATATCAGTTCCACCAGCTGTTTGCTAGAGAGAAGGGGCGGCAGGGGAAGGAGAGGAATGGTGTGGACTAGATGACCTTTAGAGACCCCTCCCAACCCAAATTATTCTATGATTTTCTGTAAATATTAATTGTTGTTTCAGTACGTTATTAATATATTCCAGGAGATGGAACAAATATGTACCTGAGAATTTGACTGACATTTAAAATTACTCCCTTTTAAGTGTCAAACAAGTCATGTGTTCACCAGGTGACCAATCTACATTGACTGTTTTGCTCCAAAACATGAAAGTCTGTTGAGGTCCCCGAAAAGAAACCTTCTTTTCAATGACATGTCAAAATCTAGGTAAAGTGAGAAATTCAGACCTTGACATTGGACTTCATTTGCAGTACAAGAAGAAGAAGGGATCTTACATCTCTCCATTTTGACAGTAAAGTACAGCAGCCACATCCTCAGACTAGACTGAAGGGAGGATGATGAGCATCCAGTCGACATTTTATCCCAGCTGCCCTGGTCTGTGGGAAAATCCCAAAGGCAAATGTCAGATTTACAATAGAATTACAGTAGAAGTCAGATAGGCATGCAAACCTTTTTCACCCTGTTTTCAGAGAAGTATGCATACCTGGTCTAAAGGCATTGGGTTTGTCTGTGTTTTTTAATCCAGACTCTTCTAAACACACAGCACAGACTCTGTGATACCTAAATTACACTGCAAGATAAACTAAGTATTCAGAAGGAGGTGCATGCAGCTTTTAAAAGTATAAACTTATTTTCCTCAATAAAACTTGCTTCCATACATTAAGATAAATGGTCTTAAAAAACTTTGGAGATTACAGTACTTTGGAATTTTAAACACGATTAGTCCAGGGTAAAGAAAGTTATTTCAGATATTTAATAATCACTGATTCTATTCCAGAAGTCACGTTCCTCTACAAAGCAATTTTTGGCAACCAGCAAATGTCCTCTGGAAAGACAATTTGTAAGGAAAAAAATCTGGAAGGACACAACAGACACAGCTTAAGACACTAATCTTCTACCTGTTGTGAGTGCCATGGTTGTGCACATTCCAATGTGCTTCTGCAGGCCCGTACTACAATCTGTCAGGCTGAATTTGAAACAAGTGTTCTCCAGGACCAAGAAGTTAAATCAGCTGATGGAAGGCTCTAAAAGTTGGTGTATGGCAATATCTTGTAGTAGAGAGCAAGGAGGAGGAAGGTGTTGGAAATCAAAACTTAGTAGTGAGAAGCTACTGGACCTGCTTAATTTTTGCCATGAGTGATACAGTTAAGATCATGCAACAAATATGTTACAGAGCAATAAAAATTATAACAGAAGCACTTTGTTCTGAATCTCCCTGTTTAACAACATGACTTCTGTTCCCCTCACTAATAAAATCTGAAGTGTGCCACTTTATATGTGCCATGTTTTACTGTACAGCTGTGTGCCATAGAGAGTTTTAATGTGACATCATACCTTTTATGTCTTAAGAAGTATAATAGATGACAATGCAATCTATGTATCTGTTTTGGCTTCATGGTAATAAGTAGGACAGGAAAGGAATATTATTTATTTTGGTAAAAAAAGTGGTGTCAATCTCATTTAAATTACATGTTTTATATGAGAAATATTCCAAAATCAATCAGGTATAACCCGATGTTTGCAAATAGTTCACCGTCAGAGTATCTCAGGAACAAAAATATCATGTTAGAGAAATTGAGGCAGAAGAGAAATCTGTAAAATTTACTAGATATTAAGACATTCATCATTTCAGGGGGAAAAAGTCAGACTACACATAACTGCACTCAACTTTATGCCAATTCTCCAACTCCAAACTCCTATGGGTTGGTTAAAAAAATAATCAAGCTGAACCTAAATGAGTCATATATCTCTTAACTTGTTTATAGGAAACTTTTGTTAAAGATGATTTGTTTTTGGATTTTTCTCCCTACTATTTTCTTTTACAGAGATTGAACTGGGGATTTTTAAAAGTCTTTAAAACTAAAATGTTCAATGCTTTTTACTTCCCCATGCCTCTTTCTTCATTCAAAAATGTACAAGGGAAGTAATGCTAAATGTTCATAACATTAAATTTAATTACTACAGTGGAATATGAACCGCACACCCAAACACTCCTGAAGATTGGAAGGGCAAGTTTGGATCTGAGTAATTTCTGACTCTTGTCTAGAGTATTTAAACTGAGCTATTGCTCTTTTCTAGGTTCATTTCA
The DNA here is from genome assembly GCF_000691975.1 of Corvus brachyrhynchos. Taxonomy (NCBI): domain Eukaryota; kingdom Metazoa; phylum Chordata; class Aves; order Passeriformes; family Corvidae; genus Corvus; species Corvus brachyrhynchos. The sequence continues at coordinate 1,245,191 of NW_008236973.1, read as the reverse complement.
TAATTCCATTTCTTTCATCTAAACACACATCTACTAGCAGGGCAGGGCTTATTGGCAACAAACTTTCCTCTCACAGAGTCAGTCTCTGATGCTGAAAATGGTGGATAATGGAGAGGAAAGCTTCAAAGGGAATATCAAGACATTTTGAGAGCAACAGGGGCAAATTTAAGGGAGTTAATTGACACTGCCATAAAAATGGGAAACACCTGAGCAAATACATCACAGATCAAAAGAGAGAGAAATGACCTCCAGAATATCAGATGGAAAGGAAAAAAGGAAAATAAAATGCATTCCAAAACCTAAAAAACTCTGCATGTAACTTTGTTACATTAGTTACAGAGGCGCATTCAAGCTTCAAAAGTCAGATTTTGTATACCTCAGAGTTTAGGGTATTAAATCTGCTGTTTTGATTCACATCCTTTTATACTTGAAAGTATAAGCTTACTGAAGAAAAAAAAATACTATGCCCTTTGATAACCAAAACATTCCCACTGAAAAGCTTTTGTTCTTAATATTCTATAGATAAAAACACATTTTCTCACTCAGTAGGGAATATCTATAAAGGCTGATTTTTTTCCCATTATTTTTCCTTATAAAATACCTAGACGCTTGTTCTAGCTATATGTAAGATATGTCTATGAATGGGAAAGTTAACATTTTTTAAGACATCCAATTCTTGTACTAGTTGATAATAAAAGGATGAAATTTCTCTGCTCTTCCTCTTCAGTAAAAATGAAATCTTGTTTGGTTTTTTATAATTTTATTTTGAAGACCTAGAAAACTGAATTCTTCAAAAGAGCTTGAAAGGAAGAACAGATTATAGGAAGTGACACCCAGCATACAGGGGGTCAGATACTGAAAGTAATCTTGATAGGATGCAATAGGTGTCTATGCAGATATTATCTTTAATTGCATATATGTGCTCAATTGTTTTCAGTCACATGCAATTCTCCTCCCTTTATCTTCATTTTACCTACTTAATTGCCAGATTTTCTGCACAGTGAGCTTGTTGTCTTAGTTATTGTAAACCACTGACCACCTTTGGAGTTCTATAAAAATAATAATAAGAGAAGTATAATGCCTTGAAGGTGATTATTCTGAAAATATTATGTCACCCAGCAGTCACTCCTAAATAGTGATTACTGAGGTACCTTCATAATCAGAAGTACCTCCAAAACTCTATGGTTAAATATGTGACATGATGATTTTTTTTGTAGTTAACACAATGACTATTAATCAGCCCACTTATCTGAGCTTTTTCCATTCCGGGTAATTGCGAAGTTAATTATGTTCATCATAACTAACTCTTAGTTACAATGAATGTCAAGTTAAAATTTGTGTGGCTTACAAAGTACATTACTTGTAAATGATGTAGAGCTCTTCATCTAGAGTAGTTTTTCTTTCCAACAGATGAGCAGAAATGAAAATACTTGCTACTTCCTGGTCCTAAAAACCTATTCATAGTTACTTCCCAACATCTGGCATTTCAGGATGGACTGAATGAAAGTAAGATAAATCAAACTAAATATTTGTTGCATACAGGAGCTAAGGTCCTTCTGACTGGCTATTCTGCCTGTGCTGAACTTCCCAAAGTGTCACTGTAGCCACATCTCTTTACTCCCTCACATGAAGTGCAGAAATCAGTCACAGAAGCATGATAATGGTGATTTGCTTGTAGATAATGTTATGACCTGCCAAAATGTGGAATACCCATTACTTGAAACATTTATTAAAAGTGAGGAGAAGGCTGCTTGTTTTTCTTTTTAAAAATACTCTATTTCAAGCCATATGTCTAAAATATTTTGTAGGGTCTATTTTGAATTGTAGACAGGTAGCTTTGATGAATAAATCTATCTTTTGTAAGCAGATGTCTCTAAATTTATGAGAGAAAAGATACAGGGAAAGAATGCCTGTACTGCCCTTTGCCCATACAATCTTGGTCACCAGGAGTTCAGTAAAGCTTTTTTCATTGGTTACAGCAAATGTTGTGAATATGTAATCATAATACCCAGATTTCTAGCAACATGTACAGAAGCTAACAATTTGAATGAAAAGCAAGAGCATTTAAGCATCCATCTTTATTTAAGCATCCATTATAAAAGGGATTTTAAAAGTAGTCTATTTATAACCTCACATTAAACTTAAAACTAGGGGAACAAGTATTGGTGGTGAACACATTGGCATTAAAGCACTCCAGGACTTTTATCTCGTTACTACTGGCTCATAAAAAGGCAAGAACTTGTGTTGCTTTTAGTTGCTTGTGCCACAGACAGTTTGAAGTTAAATAAGCCATTATCAGGCAGGATCTGTGCTTACAGACTATCATGGGCATATGGAAATGGAAAAACATTCACACTGGAATTTGTTGTCATTAGTTCACAGAAAGAGAGCTGTACACACCTCCAAAATACAGAACTAAGTATAAGAAATACTTAGTACTCAAGAGTCAAAGATAAGCTGACCCAGGAAAAAAATAAAATAAAAAATGACAAAAAGGAACAAGAACAAAAATCCATCCGGTTTTGAAAAGCTGCTTTCCGGTAAATAAAAGTCAGGCCAGAGATGTCATCAAAGGATAAAAGAAGCTCAGTTAACTGAAGACAGTGACAGTGAACTTGATGTGACTGGCCATATACATCTAGTGCCATTCTAACCTGTCCCTCTGGAGTGTTCATGGGGCTGTCAGCACACAAGAACTACAAAAGACCTTTGTCATTTGGAGCAACAGTCGACAGTCATGGAACGAACATGCTTCCCTTATATAAAATATTCAATTTAGGTGTATATATATATATATATAATTTTATATAATTTCACATTAATTTAGTATAATTTTAAAAGAAAAATGAAATATTCACATTCTTTGAACTCCATTAAATGAACCAGGTTTTCAGACTACACAGATGGACAAACCCTGTTTACAGAACAGAAAGAGAAACAGAAATAATTCCAAAATATTTATACTAGATCAGACTCAGACTATTTTTTCATCATTTTTCTGTCTTGAACATCGCACATTCAGAGTACTTGTCTTTTACTACAAAAACAACGCATTTATCTCTAGAGCTGGAATAGTAGTGTCTAATGCTTAGTAGGTGAACAATACAGTGCTTAGAGAAAACTGCACAACAATGACAAAACAAAAAAAAAATAGAATAAATGAATACCGGGTGGTTATCTGTAGGATGTCATAAGACTCCTGATTAACTAAATCATATCATATTAATTCCCAATAATACTACCTACATACAGATTAAGTCTAGGGTCTTTGTTACTGATCAGAATCTAGCCACATCTCAGATTCTAGGTCAGCTGGCCTTAGCTAGTGTGTGACTCCTCCATATACAACTTCTGTTCAGAACATCTCTCCTTAAGACAAGATATAGTAGAGACAGCATCAGCACTGATTTAGAGTCTCTCTCACACTTTACTACCTAGGACCAGCCAAGCATAAGAGTTTCTGACTGCAGAATCAGATGAATGCCATCCATTTAATTTGCTGGGTTTTGTGAAAGGAAGGAGATGACACAGCTTGCTTTGTTATATGCTGACCAGTTTAGGACTAGTTTCATCTAGAAATAATATCGCTAATAATTCTTATTATTACAAGATCCCACTCAGATCATATATTTTAGAATCTCATTAATTTTTAGCTGCATGTCATAGTCATCCTGTGATAACTACAGTATACAATTTCTTCTTCCTAGGCTTATAACATAAAACCTTATTAGTTGTCCTTTCACTGCAGGTTTTTAAATTTCAACACATTTTGTTAATTGATATAATCTTGATTGTTAGCACAACCCGATCCTTATGGACAACTGTCATTGTTTGACCCCAGCCAGCAGCCAAGCCCCACAAAGCCGCTCACTCACTGCCACACCAGTAGAATTGGGGAGAGAACTGGAAGGGTAAAAGCTGGAGAACTCATGGGTTGACATAAAGAAAATTTAATAGGGAAAGCAAAAGCCACATATGCATGCAAAGCAAACTGAAGAATTATTTCACTGATTCCATGGGCAGGCAGGAGTTCAGCCATCTCCAGGAGAGAAGGGCCCCATCACATGTAACGGTGACTTGGGAAGACAAACACCATCACTCCAAACATGCCCCCTTCCTCCTCCTTCCCCACACTTTATATACTGAGCGTGATGCCATACAGTCTGGAATATCCCTTTGGTCAGCTGGGGTCGCCTGTCCTGGCTGTGTCTCCTCCCAACCTCCCATGTACCCCCACCTTCCTCACCAGTGTGGCAGTAGGAAAAGCAGAAAAGGCCTTGGCTCTGTGCAAGCCCTGCTCAGCAATAACAAGAACATCACTTTATTATCAACCCTGTGTTCAGCACAAATCCAAAACACACCCCCACACCAGCCACTGTGAAGAATAATTAGCTCTACCCCAGACAAAAAGAGCACAAGAACTCAGAATCCTCAGAATCCTTCAATACTTTTCTCCCTTGATTGCTGCCATGCCTTAGTGTCAGGGTCTTCATCTAAACCTTCAGTCCAGGAAGTTGTATTTCCCTGGAATGTATATTCAGACTACTCTTAAAAAAAATATTTTTTTTTTAGCTCACGCATCCTGATAATAAAGTATCCCTAAACTGTTCTCATAGCTTTAATATGGTCTGGCTTCTAATCATTAAAATCTCTTCTGTGCCCCTAGGAAGTCTGTTGAGGTTCCATTTCTGCAGCTGGGTCACACTTTTCCTCATAGTGCTGGTTATTCCATTGATAATGCAGCTTTGTAGCATTTTCCCTGCTGTTATATCCATTTCAGCCTTAAGTGTAGCTTAGCACAATTCACCAATGTGTTCCTGGCAGGCAGCAGAAGCTTCAATTTCCTGAATCAACTCTAGGGTCAGTTTTCAAATTTTTACTAAAAGTTGGGTCTTAATGCAGATTTGATTCTTCTTGATGTGGATGTGAATTTCTGGCCTTGTCTTCTGTTCTTTTACATTATAATCCTGTCTTTATTTCATCTGTAGTTCATGCTCCTCCTGGCTCTCTCTTGCTACCATTGATGCACATTATTCTTTTGTGAGTAGCATTTGTGGGTTTTTTTGATTTTGCTTTATTTTAAATTTGTTTATTGAGACATTAATTTGTTGTTCCTGATACATTTTTTTTTTACATTGCCCACCTCAAATCCCATCAGTTGGTGTGACCACTTGTTCGTTCTTGTTCTTAAAAGAAATATGACCATCTCTGCAAAATTGCTTTAAATAAAAATAAATGTATTGGTGACGTCATGATGATTTTTTGCCTTTTATACCCCTGTTGTACCTTTTTTACAACTGCTGTATTCTTAATGCTTTTTGCCTACATTCTTGGACTTGCTTGTCAAGCTGAGAGACTAAACATTTTAGAAGCTTCGTAGTTAGGGATCAGTGTGCCCCAGACCCCAAGGTCCTCTCCAGAACACATTCTGTAAACTAAGATAGAACTATCCAGGGGAAGACTCCTTGGGGAGGGGGGCTCACTTGAGCCTCTCATTGGAGAATTTTTGATAGATATGCTAATTAGTAAAACCTATAATGTTATACCAGATCTTTTGGGGGTGGGCATTGTGGTGTGCATTTCACTGCATATGACCTGGACGTGTGCACTTAAGGACCCTTAAAATAAATACCAAGGTAAAATCCCTTTTTCCCTTCTAACCGTGTTTGACTCTTGATTTTAAGACCAGGAAAAGGCATCGTTAGTATTGCCCTTGTGGGGAGAAGATACATACTACAGTAACAGGTTTTAAGTGGAACATAGGTAAAAATAGATAATATAAGTAATAGCATTTAGTCCAAAGAAATAATGTTGAAACAAAAAATGCAGAAGAATTTAAATGGAAAGATTTTGTTCCCATTTGCAAGCATACATAAGTTTCACAATGTTATTTCTGTGGCCACCTGTTGCATTTCTGTTACATTTCAGAGTATCCAGTTATAGAGAAATCCTATTTTTCAGAGTAGTTTTAATAGAACACAATTATTATACTCATCAACAGGTATCATCATCTTCAAAAGGACTGAACTCTTAAAATTAAGGTCCTTGGAAATTATGTCTTTATTATTTACAGTTTTGATCAAAGAAGAAAATGAAGATTTTTGCACTTCAGTTAAATGAAACCTGTTCCATGCACCTAATAAATTGCAATGAGCCATTCAGGGTATTTGTTTTTGGGGTTTTTGTTTTTGGTTTTTTTTTTGTAATAGTCATTTGCTTTAAACGGCCATATCTTAAAGAAAAAGTTGCTAGAGAATAGTTTGACACAAATATTCTTCAAATCATGGACAACTGTCAACTATGCAACAAAGAGGCACATTTGAAAAGGAAATTATAATTATTCCCCTCATATAAGCTAGACAGTTGTACTTTAGAAACACCAGGGCTTTTAAGTGGGAGCTAAATTAATCTTTATTAATCCTTGTTATCATGATTGCATAATGTCTGGATTTAAATGTCTGATGTACAGCTCTCTGTTTCCTGCTTCTCTGGCAATCAGAAGTGTGAAAATAAACCTTACACTTTAAAAGAAACACTTCATTTGAAAAAAATAGATATAATCATCTGTACTATTAAAAAAAAGTTTTACTTCACACAAGAATAAATATACAGCATGTCAGAGTTTCAGACTTGCTATTTTATGTTAAAATATGCACTGCTACATGTCAGAGCTGTGAAAATGGGAGGTAAAACAAGAAGGCACTTGGCCAAATAGTTATAGCAAGTTTTTTTTTTTCCATTAAGATTTTTATTTTTGAGAATACTGCTCCTACGATTTAATTACAGCATCTAAAACACTCTCTAAAATGGTCTCTGTGTGCCCTACTGAAACTTCAAACTACCCTAATTAATGGTTAGATCAGAGTCAAAAACAAAAACAGGTTTGAGTTGGGGTCTTCCTGGGCTTTTTTACAAGCTTCTAAACTGCAGAAATGAGCCATAATTCAAATAACCACTTTCAAACAAGAGATACAGTGTATAATGACATTTAAAGTATTTTCTACAGACACATCATTAGTTTCATTAGCTTTACATTAACTTTACCATTGTAAATTTAATTTTTTTAGGAGAAGAGGGGTTCTAAATTTATTGGAAACATATTCTGCCTAAAGAAGCTTAAAGAGAGTACTCAACTGGAAAAGATTTCTTACCTGAGTACACTACTTCTAAGAAATGAATGAAGAGTTCAGGTTTAAAAAAATACTGTCAAAAGAATATTTTCCCAAGATGTGTTTGGGCTCTTAAAATAATATTAAAAGTTAATTAAAATTACTATAGCCTTAAATTCATTTGGTCTTATAGAGTATGAGTAAAGAAAGTGTATTTCTCTCACTCTAAGGTTGTATGTTTGTGTGTTTGTTTGTTTTGGTTTATGGTGTTGTGAGAAGTCAAATCAAACTGTAGTTTCACACTATATGGATTAAATGTATTGTATAAATAACTTAAGACATATTTCCAGAGAATTATTGACTATTGACTTCTGTTTAGGCAAGTATGTAGATAGAAGATTTTTACTAATTTAAGCGCAATGTGCTGTGAAAAATATGTATTTACTGTTTAAATGATAGTACAGACCTTGTGCAAATGTCTTTTACAGCCTTTTATGTCTCCAGTGGCTCATTCATGATCCATTAATGTTTAAAGTTTCTCTAGTAAGTGGCTGCTTCTTAAGGGTTGACACAATATTTTGGGGAAGAATAACTACATCTACACTGACATAACAAGCTGTTCATGAGAACAACTTCCATAACAATAACCTAGCTTAGTTTACAAGCAAACTGGCTTCATTTCTATTGTCTATATGTTGTGCCTCCAGTGTACTGTCAAGCAAGAACAGCCTTGAGAATGGATACATACATCATTGTCTTCCTTCCAAGTCACTGGAATTATCTGCAGTACTTATAACACTACACTTGACCTATGAGATCTTCTCAGCATCAGGTTAAATATCACTATGGAACATGCAGTGCACCCCACAGATTTCGTAGAGACAGAGCATTTGAAATCTTTACTAATTCTCATATTATACGGTTTTCAAGCATACAGCAGGAGTAAGAATCCTCACAAAGATCTTCCAATTGAAAAGCCAGAAAGTATGTTTCCCGCTTGCTGAAACAAATGTCGGTTATTTCTCGTCCTATTTATTGCAGGAACTTTGCACATATGTGGGAAATTTCATTGGCCTACAAGAAAAACAGAAAGGGCATGCCTCTTTTAGAAGGGCATGTAGTGACAGGACAAGGGGGAATGGCTTTAAACTAAAAGGGGGCAGGTTTAGATAGGAAGAAGTTATTCACTTTGAGCATGGTGAGTCACTAGAACAGGCTGCCCAGAGAAGCTGTTGATGCTCCATCCCTGGAAGTGTTTAAGGCAAGTTTGGATAAAGCTTTGAGCAACCTGGTCCAGTAAAAGGTATCCTTGCCCATGGTAGGGGGGTTGAACTAGATGATCTTGAGGGTCCCTTCCAGCCTGAATTAGTCTATGATTCTCTGTTTGCGTGTAATTTCAAGCCATGTAACAGACCTGGTAAACTCAATTCTGAAGTCAAGCACTGCAACCAAAATACCATTGTCATTCCCCCACTGGTTTTCATGGTTTGTCCATTTTTACTGTAGCACTTAGGAAAGTTTCTTATTTGTTCCATGCTGTATATAAATTTCTCACCATTGAGTTCAGTCTTCATAACCCAGTGGACCTAAGTAATTTTCTCTTAAGTATAGATCAAGAAGCTAACTGTTTGCTATAACCTCCTGAGAGTCTGGGAAGATATATTCTCCTCTGCATGCTTCTAGTTAGCCTCCAAATTAAGTTAAACAAACTGCTTTGGACCATTTCATTTAAACCGCT
>NW_008236973.1:1219601-1236334 GCF_000691975.1 Corvus brachyrhynchos | reverse complement strand
TGAAGTCAGATACATATTGAAACAAATTCAACAAATTAAAATATTTGTTTCTTGTACCTTTTTTCTCAGGTGTAAGGCATGATGAAAACCTATTTTAATGTGAAGGCAAATATGTTAGATTAAACCAAACCCACAGATGTTTTACACCCATCTGCTCTGACTTTATTGTGAGATATTAGAGATGTTCTACTCCATGACTGAAAGTGTTAATACACTGATTACATAGGTTTTCAATTAAGAAACCAAAACTAGTAGAAGACCACTGAATTTTGTGCACATGAACATGAATTAGCATGGTCAGTGTATTCAGAGTAAAGCTTTGATTTACATTTTGCATGCCCCAGCTTCCATCTGTACCGGGTTTAGTACATACTAGGGTGACCAATATATTTCTGTAAAATATGTTAGAATATTAATTCAGGCTCTCAGCTGAACTTCAATGATGATTAAGTCATAGATTTAGTTATATTTCACTTAAAATAATAGAACCTTTGTATGTTCAAGTATACCTTGGGTATGAGTTGTTCTGTATCACTTATCATTCATATTCCTCTCTTTTGGACTCTCTCCATCATTCTTTGAAAGTCAACATATTAGAGTGCTGAAACTTTGTTAGTAGACTGGAAAATTATTCATATTTCTGTATGTGATGGCACAAGCCATAGGAACAGCCCATGTAGTGTTATTTTATTTTATTTTATTTTATTTTATTTTATCCCAAGAATCTGAAATTTCCATCTCAGGTTCATTTTGTATAGATATCACTAACATGATTTTACCTGAGAAAACCATACCACTTGTTTAACACACAATGGATAATCCCAGATATCATGAAGAAAACAAAACAAAGCAAAAGTAAACAAGGGAAAGTTTGACTAGAATTTCATCACATTTATTTCTCAGATTTTTCCACTTTCAAGAGAAATCACTGTATTACCAAACTGCAGACTTTCTAAGCTTTCATCTGTTTTACTAGCTAGCTTTGTTTCATGCGTGTATACAGCATGATCAGCTAAAATATTTGCTTAGATACGCATCAGAAGATTTCCAAGTGTGTGAGATGTGATTAATTTTAAGAAATAACAGTTTCTTTTCTAATACTGAAATCTATTCAACCTTAATACCTTAATACGAATTAATTATTATGAACCTTCAAAGAGAACTTATATTCTAAAATACTCTATTACTTGACCATGAGGAAAATTAAAAGAATTACTGTCAGTAAATTCCTTCAGAGTCTGCAGACAAAATTTGGAAGATAATTTGGGTACTGCACCTTTAAATATTACTTGTTTTAGTAACTTCAAAATAATAATAATTTTAAAAAGCTCCACTAGGTCACTTTGCACCTTCTCCTTGGCTAAATTGGACACTCTTGCTGCAGCTATGATATCATGTTGCATATTTGTAAAGTTGACATATGTCACACTGAGGACAAGAAGATTAAAGTGCTTTCCTTTTCCACTGTTTTCCTGACAATTAATTCTATATTGCCTCAAGACCTAGAATATGTAGGTTGCTTAATAATGCTCTTTGAACTTTGTAATGATTGATCTATTGCAATTAAACTCTGAACTCTGAATATTACCAGGTCATCTTATTGTTGGCAGTAGTAGACCTGTGAGTACTCTTTAAAATGAAATCCTATGGTTAAGTCACTGATCCAAGAAAGGACAAAAACCGTATCATCTAAATGGACAGCAATACCCTCCCTTGCAGACAGAAATTAAAACGTGCAGAACAGTCACATTGAAATGGGAACATATTTCTAATTCAACACTGAATTGTGTAATTGCCATTATTAAATAGGTCCACTGATCCAGTATAACATTTCAAAATAAAACAAAATAAACAAAGTGCTGTGCTAGAAACCAGAGTTCTCAGGAGCTCTAAACAGACCATTTTCTTAAAAATGTCAAATTCTGATGCCAAAAGTTCCCACTCATATCCAAGCTCTTTAGTCAAACTGAGACATGAACCCCTGTCCCTGTAGTAACATTAATTTATTTAGTAGTTAGGAGACTCAGATGAGATGTGGCAGAGAGAAATTCAAGCTTTTCTTCAGCATCAGGTAGACCAAGGAAAATCATGTCTTTCACATCTCACTGCATCCTCTGAACACTGAATCTTGGTGGATTTCTCTAGTGCCATACAGACTTCTTTACTAGTTAGCTTTAGCTTTGATTTTTTTTCTCAGTATTTGAATAACAGAAATTCTCATGTTTTCTCAAGAAATAGAATGATTGCTTTTTACCTTTTGCTGTCACAGCAGGAAGCCATTCTATTCTTAGATTTTTTTTACTGTTTAGATGAATGATAAAAGCTCAGATAATTTGGATACTTTGTTCTGTATTGTGGGCTAAATTATATGTTGCACAGTGATTTTGAAATATGGAAAATGGGGTCTGACTTAATTTTTGCTTTAAGTACTTAGGAGTTAAAGTTGTTAATCCAAATTATCTATACATGGAAGAAAGAATGGCAATTTTACCATTGTGGATTTTCCTAAAATTTTCCCAGAATGTCATATCTTTAGATGAACCTGTTCAAATATGAGAACAGTCAAATAATCTAGAGACTACAATAAGCTATTGGAAAGTCTTGAATATAAGTTTTGACCCTGTATAGATGCAAAGAATTAAATATAAATGCAGAGGTTTAGATAGACAGAGGCATCGCAGAGAGGATTGAAACCTGCTTCCAAAATGTTTCTTTCAAATAAAAAGATAAAATGTTCTTCAGGGTGTTCATCTATCGTGGAATTATGTGTAATTATAATTCCACGTCATCAAATTCATGAACAACTGCTGTCCTTCTTTTAATTTATTCTAACAGTCCATGCCATCTTCTGTTTCCCTTCATGTTAGACAATAGAAACAAGACAGTGAGAGCATGTCAATTTTTATATTTATTTCCTAGCATTTGAATAAGAATAAAATAAGGTACCCAAAAAAACCCTTTAAACCTTTACCGCCTGCAGATTTCCACAGAGGCCTTATACTCTACTTACTTTAAAACACCTCAGAAAAAGACAGGAAGAACTTCTAAGAGGAAAAAACATAGAGCTTCCTCAACTTTGCAGTATACTTTCTATTTTCCACTCAGAGAAGATAAAACATTAGCTTTCACCAAAACCATACAAATATAATTTTCTCTATACAGGTCAAGGCAATACCACTTATTTTAGTGACTTATGAAATCCAAAGGTTATGCCTCACTTTCCTCTCCAAAATATGACTTCACATAAGATAAATAGAAAGTGTACACAGTCTTACATTTTTATCCTATCTTCTGCTTCATAAATGAATTCTTACTTTTTCCTGATTGGCTCTTCTATGAAAAATCGCAATTCAGAAAAGTTTATTGTTGCCATACTTTTTCATCCAGCACTATCCTGGCTGCTTTTTTGCCGGGAGTCAGCTCTGGGCTTGGTTCCTCAAGAGAGTTTGGATGAGCTGCTGTGTAAATGACTGTCAGATTTCACTTTTCTTTACAAGCAACAAGCAGAGCTATGCAGCTTCAGATAGAAGAACAACATTTTTAAAAAATGATTCACAAATAGAGACCCACCCCCCCAAAAAAAACCCCAAATTCTTTCTCCTATATCATACATTAGGAAACAGGAAAAAGAAACATAACCCAAACCATCAAAAATATTTAGAAAAATGAAAACTACTATCATAGAAGAAGACATAATTTCTGAGGAAACAAATCACACACACTTATGAAATTTTTTCCTTCAAATGACAGTAGAAGAAGAAATTAATTGTGGCACCATGTATTACATGCTTACTCAGTATATGAGTATCATATAGCTTTTCTCTTTAACTACAACAAAAGCATTTTATAAACATCTAATAGTAGCAGTTGATATTCCATTTTGTTCAGTAGTTTTCCCAAAGGTATACTTGTCCTTGACAATTGACAGTGCTTTTTATTATCCATATAGATTATAAAAACCTATCTGGGGCTATCTTTGGATTATTTAAATCTTGAAGGTACTTTCTGAATGAATTGTTCCCTTGAATGAGTTCAAAGTCAAATTAGGAAAAATTAAGAGCAGTTTTAGCTTGAAGAGTAGGGTGCATCCTCAACTTCTGGAAAGAATTCTGTTTACTGGAGATTAGCACAGAGAAAGAAGAAATTAAAAATCAACTCTAGACTTCTGGAGTAAATTCTCAGAAACCAACCTACTCACAGCCTTGAGTAAAGAGGTCACTGGAGAAGTATATTCTTGCTCAAGAAAATGCACAGCAGAGTGCAATAATTTCCTATACTGTTCCACTTTAACCACAGTCATTTTTCCTACATTTTATACACAATAGTCAGGAAACATTAAGGAAGTCACTTGTTCAAAAAGCTTGCTAAACTAACATATGAGCTTTCCAAAACAAACCTTTACTTGCAAAAGTATACAACATTTAGTGTGCCTATAGTGAGAGTTTTAATTATTTAAGATATTTTTAAATCTCCCCAATGTATTTAATGATTTTTGCCTTTTACTGCTAAAAGAAAAATCACACTCACTAATTCTTCTCTTTTTCATTATTTTCAAGTTATCCCACGGATAATATATTTTAACAATAATCAACTGCCATTCTTAAAATGGAAATATTCCTTCTAGTACCAAAACAACATAGTTTCAATGTCTTGTGGGGGCGGGGGGTTTCTGTGTTTCAGTTCCAAACTTATTTAACTTTTCTTATATATTCAATATTCTTAGGCCTGGCACTCATCATGTTAGCCAGCTAAGACTGGCTAGCACATCAGTGCTTGTTCCAAAAGAATTTGAGATTGAAAGCTACTTTCATCTTTTTTCCCCTGTGCACCGATTCACCTTCCACCCTTACAAGAGGTGTGTTTTTGTCGTGTTTAGTTGACTTTACCACATCAGCTCTGACAGGAAGATAAAGTTTCCAGTACCATAGTACATGTCATTTCTCAAGAATACTTTTCTGAAAGGAACGTAGATAGGAATTACTTCTTAAAACCTCCTGCCATAGTGAAAAGACTTTTCAGGAACTGAAGATGTTTTTGTCCAAGCTGGAGGAACAGGTTTAATTTTCCAAAGTGTTTTTAATCAATGGAGAATTATACTGAGCAATGATGAACAGACATACAGCTACCATACACAGGCTGATAATAAAGATGAGGATAAGACAGTTTTTCATAATAAATGTAGTGCAGAATGAAGACAATCTACACACTAAAGGCAGAGGGGACATTATTGCCTCTACACAACTAATACACTCATTTGTCGACTGATGCTCAAGTAATTTGAACCACTATCACATTTTGTAAAATCAAATTTAATTAAAAAAAAATTCCTCTATCTTACATAAAGTTTTATATCAGCTGGTCTCTCTGTGAACTACTCTGATTATGTTTTCTCTGTCCTAACACAATTAACAGTCCTGTTAATGTGTAGGGCACAGGATATTACATCTTCTGTGACTAGCAATATAGAAAATAATACTCAAAGAAGCATATTATCTGCTCAGTTTGAGAGAGAGCTTTAGTAGCCAGTTTTGGTAGAAATTTATTTTGAAGATCGACAAATATATTTTATATTTAGATGGCCCTTGGGTTGCTAAGGAAGATCTTCCTTGATCAAGACAAAATAGCCTGTGCATAGACCTCCCACAGAGACTTTAACATCAATTTTTTTTCCTTCTATTTTTTTCCATTAAAAAAAAAGAAAAGCCTTTTCTGTTAGTGGGCTTTGTTTTCAGCTCTCTGTGACCACAGCCGCTTGACATAAATCAGGACTGACCTCCATGTGTTCCAGTGGGATAGCTATGAACTGGAATGCACAAAGACATACTTTGAAACCTTTTACATAAAAATTGCTATGACAGCATTCTCTGTAACTTGGATAGAGCTGAGGTTTTAGCTCCTTGCTCTTATTTTCAGGGATATGAAAGGAGGAAAGGGAAAGAAGACAGGGAAGTCCCATACAGATTAATTCCCCTTTTTTTTTATATTGTTCTAGAAAATGTAAGTGAAGATGGTATTTTGATGTTTGACTGAGTAGTTACAACAAATACCTAAAAATGACCCCATCTGACCTGATAATCAGGAGCAAAACACAAATCAGGAAAAAAACTTTGATAGTTTAACAAGAGAAATGGACGATGCAATTGTCACTAAGGACTGAGGACAGAAACGCTGAATCATAAAACTAAGCTGGTTCTGCCAACAACCCAGCAAAATATGAGAACCTCAAATTTGTGGTTACTTGGATCTGAGATTTCCCTTTGGTAGGTCTGTCTGAGAGGCAGACCTCCCCATCACCAGCTGGCTGTATTCCACCTGAATGCTCAATTCAATCCAGCTGTGGTCAACAGGCTATCACATCATCAGACTCTGAAGCCAGACCCCTGAACACCTTCACAGCTCATTTTTACTAGGACTTCAAGCACATGTAGGTTCCTTGCTGCTGTCTAGCGGCATAAAGCCTGAAAATGCACAGACATCCTCTAAGAAATTAATGTTTTTCTGGGGCTTTCTGCTTTGAATTAGTATTTCACTATCTGAAGATATTCTGGTTCACAGAAAAAATTAAAAAGTCTTAGATAACTTTGGATACAAATTGTGAAGTAAAATTATAGATAACAAAGAGGACAAGAATAGAATTTGTGGGTTTTTTAAAAAGAACTATAATAGTATAAAGATTAATTAAATATACATTTAACATCTGTACTGCAAAGCTAGTAACTTCTTAAACTTTTTCTTTTAGTGAAAATTCTGAAAGTTCTGCTGTCAGTGCCCAGTTGCTGAGGGTGCTTTGTATATTCCAATGTCTTGTCTTTCCTTCCCTCCCACCTACACTGACACATGCGTCACCTGCTTATCATCATATGCATTGACTTCCAGCTATTCACTCAAAATTAGACAAGATGCTGCAGGGGAGGTTCAGGTTGGACACTAAGAAGAATTTCTACATTGGAAGGGTTGTCAAGCAGACTTCTCAAGGAAGTGGTGGAGGCACCATCCCTGGAAGTGTTCAAGAAACAACTGGATGTGGCACTTAGTGCCATGGTTTAGTTTACAAGGTGGTGTTCAGTCAAAGGTTGGACTTGAGGACTATGGAGGCTTCTTCCAGCCTTAATAATTCTCTGATTTTATGACAAGATAGGAATTAGATAGGAAGCAAACAAGAAGATACTTCTTACAGAATGCCTTAATGAAATCTAAAGTTGGAATTTTTATACTGTGAATGTTTTCAAAAGAGGATCGGCTTTTCCTATTCATGGTGAAATATCATTACATTAGTATCAAACAACAAAATTTTCAGGAAGGTTTTTTTTTTTTTTCATTATTGTCAGAGCTCTAGGTAGGCAAAAATTTAATATCTTGATCTGGGGTACTCCCATCCCCCCCCAAGTTTTTGATAATGAACAGCTAGAAGCCTGTAAGCAGTCATTATACCTTTATTTGCAAAAGAAACACAAAAACTAAATTTTAAAATTAATGTGTATAGTGAAAAAAAAGAAGAGTTCTAAGTAGGGGCCAAATTCCTTTATCTCTCTCAATAAGAGAACTCATCTATGTTATGAATAGAATGGCTTGAATAACTGTATCATTCATAATGATAAAAAATAATAATTAAAAAAGAAAGCATGAAACCAAACAAGCTATATTTCTTTTAGGAATCAAACATCTGCAGTGCTTTTGTTTTTCATGTGTATATAGTTAAGATTAAAGGAACGTGACTTGATTCTCTCTCCCTCTGGAAAAAATATTACAACTGTAAAGTAAATTCTATAGCAGAAGCACTTAGCTCTACCTAATGTAATGTTTGAATGTTCTGTTGAATTATGTCATCCAGCTTTTGCCAAAATGAATAATCTTAAATTAGCAGCTGGAGCAGTGACCTCAGTCTCTTCCTCGTTAACACATTTCAAGTGTTCTCTGTGTAGTATGTACAATGTCGTTGACATTAATACTTTCACTACTACTGTAAGACATTTGATTTTGTTTTATTATAATCAGCAAAATAGTGTCTTTCAAAATGTAAGTTTCTCTGGAAACAAAGAGCACAGCTAGTGTTAGATGTGCCTTTCCTAATGAATATTTTACTTTATGTTAATATACTCTAAGCTGATTTTTGTGGCAATGGAGAGGGAAATGTTCAGATCACATCCTAGTAATGATTCATGCAGTCTTAGAATAGAGTGAATGATTGACTTTATATGGAATAATTTGCTCTTGAAAAATGCTTATTTCATCCTACTAACTAAGAGCAGATAAGATTCTTAATTTTTAAGTGGCTAAAGATAGGTGAGATAAATCTTGCCCTTATATTCTCTTGTGAGTGAGTGGTTTAGGATCGCTCAAAGAATCACCATCAAAGGTTTTGGAAAAGTAGCTATTAATATGAATTTATAAAATCATAATAATATTATATTAAATTTTTAAATAAAAATATTTAAAACCAGGATCAACAACATATTCATATCTTCATCCAGTCTTTCTGTCTCAGAAAAGCTCATAATTTAATAAAGTTCAATACCAGCCAGCCATCTATACCATCAGAATATATTATGGAATTTCAACAGCAGGCTACTTCTGATGCTAGTTGAAATATTAAACAAGTAATGTAACAAGTCAGTAGGTCAGTTGCATTTGTCAAGCTTTTTTTCCAGATGTCCCAATCCAAAACCTGAAAAGTATCAGACAGATAAGAAGCAGGGAGAAAACACTTTTGAAATTCCAGAAGGTCTGAATTCTCAGAACCTGTGTGCTCTTTCTAAAAAATTTCACTACACCAGTTTTATTTTTCAGATGTGAGATCATATGGTAAATGTGCACTAAAAACATCCAAGTATTTAAAAGAAAATTATTCAAAATAACACCAATGAGAAGAAAAAGGATCTTTTTTTAAATGTGATTATCTTCCAACAGAACAGTGAACCATATTACCAGACAAAAATGTAGAAAGCACCAGACAGAACACAGAAACAGGTCTTCACCTAATATGATCCTTAGTTAATGTGTCTGAACTGTCTGAAGAACATTGTGGGAAAGGACTAGCATTTTGGCTTATCAAAAATCTGTCTGCGTTCCTACCACCAGTCTGGTGTCCAGTGCATATATTTACTTTTTCAAATTTGTATTTCCATTGTTATTTCCTTATTCAATGTTTCTGTTACTTCTTAATTTAATTTTCCAAGGATTCTCCCCGTCTATGTGAGATCCTCATTCAGCCTGCATACTATATATTTTTTTCAATGCTGGCTCCTCTTTTCTCTGTATTCAAACCAGCTTTTGGTTCTCAGATTCTGAAGATACAGGAGGGTGCAAATAATAAAATTTACTTTCCTTGTTTTCCATGTTAGTATGCTATGTACCTTGAAGCCTCGGGAAATAGTCAGAGAAAACCCAGCTCACATCATTGCAGTCTTTGGAGATTTTTGATGCAAAAATTTAAGAAGCCTCCAGCAAACTCATTTTATACCACCTTTTCATTTGACCAATATTTTGTAGATTATATAAGATCAGTAAAACATGCACCCAATGTAAGAATAATAATTGGAAAATGTCAAATTTCTTACTTTCAAGTAGGGAGGGTCTAGCACTGCTCAATGGAAAGGTCAGTAATATCTTTTTCGTATTGATTTTTCTAATAGGCATAAAACCTTTTTTTTTTCCTAACTCTATGTGGCCAACAGGTTGAGAAAGGTGATTCTGCCCCTCTACTCTGCTCTTGTAGGACTCCACCTGCAGTACTGCATCCAGCTCTGGGGTCCTCAGCACAAGAAAGACATGGACATGTTGAAGCAAGTCCAGAGAAGGGCCATGGAGATGATCAGAGGGCTGGAGCACCTCTCCTCTGAAGACAGGCTGAGAGACCTGGTGCTGGTCATCCTGGAGAAGAGAGGGCTCTAGGGAGACATTATTGCAGCCTTTCAGTATTTAATAGGTGGCTTATAAGAAAGATGGGGACAGATTTTTAAGCAGGGTCTGTTATGAGAGAACAAGGGTTAGTGGCTTTAAACTAAAAAATTAGAATCAGACTATATATAAGAAAGAACTTTTTTTGCCACAAGGATGTTGAAACACTGGAAGAAGCTGCCCAGAGAGGTTGTGGATACTCAGACTCTGGAAACATTCAAAATCAGATTGGATAGGTCTCTGAGCAACCTGATCTCATTGAAGATGGCCCTGCTCATTCGAGGAAGGTTGGATTAGGTGACCTTTAAAGGTCCCTTCTAACCCAAATTATTCTATGAATCTATTTTTGAAAGTAGAAGAACTTGAGTATTTTCTGCTTTGGCTCTGTTAATAGAACCTGATGTAGAGAGCAACTGTTTTTTAAATAAAAACTCTCAGGCAGAAAGGCTGTAAAGAATACAAGGCTACTTTTTACTTTTTTTGTTAGGAGTCAATACACATTGCAAATTAACGGGAAAATTTACCTACAGAGTAGAATTAACTACTTTGCTCTCACACTGATCCAATTTAAAAAAAATCAAGCATGAATGTAAAAAAAAAAATTTATAGTGCAAAACTTCCATATGATTCTTATATAAATTCTGTTCTTTGGTTAATTCTTAGTATTTCAGGAAACGCTAGTTAAACAATTTTAGTCACAAAGTCATGCCACTTCAGATTTTTGAAACATTTATAAGAGATTGCAGATTTTTTTTCATCGAACCAACCACCATTATCAAAACTAACACATGAAATCACTCCATCTTAATTTCAAATATTTAATCAGAATAATGTGTGTCTTGGGGAAAACAGATGCACTCCTATCTGTAGAATGTGTCTTCAAATCCATGAAAAACCAATTAGACTGAACACAGTACATGCTGCATACAAAGTAGAAAACTTCCTGCAAATTCTATCATTGCAACACTTATAAATTTCAAAAGCAGTTATCCAGGTTCAGTTCATTCCTCTGTACAACTGTTGTATAGTAGCAACATCCATCAGTTAGACATTTCTTACACTGATACCAAAATTCAATTTTTTCATATTTGTGCAAAGTATCAATCCCCCTTAAAACATGTACTCTCTTTTCCTTATATAAAAATTATTATTGTTCCCACATTTTATTAATATCCTCAGTACTGTCTCCTAGGTAAAAGATTAATTACTTGGCTGTGATTCATAGGAATGGAGCTGCAACTAAATTACCAATGTGGCATGTCAACCACTTCTTTTGTTATGTCAGGACGTACTGCTATTTAAGAGTGGAAACAAAGAAGTATTCATTTTCCTGTAAATTGTCATGCTCACATTTTGGGAATAGCACCAATAACCCAATCAACACAAGATTATTAATCTGCAACAAATGTTTTCTGTCATCAACAAGTTTCATCTTTAATGCCTTCTTCACTTCAGTGCTCATTAATTATATTTAGGTCAGCTATACTTTTACTAGCCTTCCACAACTGAAAGTATTATTCTCTGTTTCAAGTGGATAGGGAAAGGAATAGATCTGCAACTAATTAAAACAAAATGTTGACTATCATTTCTGAAAAAAAATTATGCATTTCTATAACACTGTTTTTTTCAATTACATTATGCATGGGAGAGTCCACGAGAGTAAATGCAAGTAATGGAAGTTTTCACTCTTGTAATTAAGGACAATTTAGTTGCTTCTCAAATATCAAAGAAACAAATTATTGTGGGGACAAGCTGGGGGGGGGAGAGGGGTGGTTTTCTTTTTTATGGCAGGAGGGACAGGGGTTTAGGGGCTGATTTTTTTCCCACTACAGCAGTGGGAAATGTAATATTCTGCATTGCCTGTCAATAAACTCTGCTAATATTCCTACCACATATTTTAAAAAACTGAAATATTGAAACCATTAACAGAAAACTAACAGAATCACTGTATTATTTGATTGACCTTATCTGTAGTCACTGTTGACCCTTTCTATCAATTTAGGAAATCTGAGTATTGAGCTGAATTGACTTTAATACTATTTAGGGCAGACTGTCATTAAATAAAATCTTGGGCACTTTTAAATATGATAAAATGCTTTTCATCTAACCTTTCCTATCTCTTTATAAATATCTCTTTAAATATATCTTCAATATCAATAAGCTTGTTCTATAAACTGTTTTGTCTCATAATCACAGAACCTGGTCGTCATCCTCTCTTTTATATCAGAAACACTGCACTCCTCCATTTTTTTATTACATATTGTTATAGTTCCCCTACAGTAAATGCAGTTTTGCAGATTCAAAAATTTCAAATTATTCTTTACTTGCAAAACAATGTTTCCTTGCAGTTTTCAGTTCTGACTTTTTTTTGTTTACTAGTAAAGTCTGATTTTCAGTGGGGAGGGAGACTATTTATAAAGCAAATTGTTCTGGGTTTAGTGTCAATTTCAGCTTTCATTTTAAATATTTGGGTTTTTTTTAAATGTGGCCGTTTAAAAGAGTAATAAACAGTAGCTACATTCCTTTTTCTAAGTAGAATGTATCTTCATTGCATGCACTTTAAACTTCATTTCTTCACAATGTTGATTTTATTAACAACTTGGCCACCAAACTAAAAGTCAGTGTAATCTCCCTTCATGGCCCATCTCTCTTCATTTCACTTTTCCAGGTTTTTCTTCTTCTTGGTTTTGAAAGAAATATTCCAGTCCCTCTGAAACCCTTGAATTAGTAACATGTAACAAGTGTCAGAAGAAATTATTCTGCTCTTTTAAAAATAGTTCAAGCATAGAATCACAAAATCATTTGGGTTGGAAGAGAACTTTCACATCTGAAGAGCAAAAGAATAAAAAGAATAAGTGGTATATCAGGATAATGGGTGATGGTTTCGATTTTTATCATCTAAGTACTAAAGGGCAAAGGGAACATATGCTGCTTCAGTGTTTCAATATTTGCACTTGTAGGTTTTGCCCTTATACTTCTAACTTCTACTAGCATGAGAAGTTCAATGATGGTTGAAAGACAGGGGTTTTTTTACTCCCTGGTATTTTTCTTTGAAGACTTCAGTAATTAGAGAATGGAATGTCTTTGATGCAACCATGTAGAAATTAGCTAAATGTGTCTGCAATTCTAAAACAGTAATTGTCCTTTTTGTTAATGCTAAAAGAAGGGTAAAAATACCCAAATGCACTTCACTGACCTTTTTTACCTTGTCTGACTTCATAAACTGGCCTTTTAAAAATACATGATAAGGATTAATTAGCAGGTAGCAAGAAAGTATGAGTTTGGGAGAGATTGCGTGGCTGGATTGAAGGGATTGGAAGAGCATGTGTTTTAGCTCTTACAAATTAACTGTACATACCAAGGCTAAGCGTAACACAGTTAAGTGACTCTCCTACTTAACCAATTTCAACACTAACTCAGCTGGATCACGAGACATCTCATTATTGCATAAACAACTGTAGTCTTCATGTAAGGCAGCTATTTAAAGAATTAGCTATAGCTTAAAAAGTGACATTGTATACTCTTAGTATACACTTAGTGACATAGTGACTTAGTATACACTCTCAGTGACATCCATCAAAGAAAGAAAATAAAATATACAAAGACTAATTGGTTTGAATGGATTTATATTAGGAAGTCATTTTAATAACCTCTAAAATTGTGAAACTGGTTCTGGTTCTACAAGGTACTTAGACACATTTAAATTTGTGTGTGAAAATAGTTTACCTGACATTTCATCATAAAACTGCATTGTGTGGAGTGGGCAGCAAGAGGGAAAGTAGCCCAAGATAAACAATCTACCACGTTTCATTTGCAAGAAAGGCAGAAAGGCATTACCTCTATATAGAAATATTTCCCATAGAAGTATGTGAACAACTACCTCTTTAAATCCAAACCAATCCAGCTCAGAGTTCAAATCTGTAAGTACATTCAGAAACTTCACATGCCCTATTTAGAGATAGCATTTTGATTAAGTTATTTCTAAGCCTGATTTGACAGGTAATTTTACCGAATAGTTACTGGGTATTCTTGATTTGTCTTCAGAAATCATTGTTTGGATAGTAGTAAAACAGATCTAGGTTTGTTTTTTTTTACTAGATCCTTTGGATCTAGTAAAACAGATTGATCTGTCACTTTAAACTAATTAAAATTAAAAAATAATCTTCAGGAAATAGCACAGTGGGCAAGTCCCTATGATGACAGTAAGAGGCGAAGACAAATATCAAGAAAAGATAGTCTCTCTATACACAAGAACAGATATTCAAAACAAAGAATTTTTAACATGAAAGAAAAAAATGAGAGATTATAACCACATGTACTACTTTGTACTTTTCCAAGTACTTTTCCAGAATTCTACCATACTTATTTAATTTTTTCCATGCCTTTTGTATTCTACGATTTTCATATGTATTCAGATATGTGCTGTGATAGTTACAAATCCTAAGTTTAAGCTTTGCTTCAGGAAGCTTAAAACCTCTCTTTGACCACAAGTATGCTACCATTTGAAGATTTCCTAAGTATTTATGTGAGATCTGCGGGTGGAGAAGTTCAAGATGTAATGATTTACTGTTCTGTGGTAAATGCAAGGACAGTTTAGACAGACTTAAGTCAATTCCATCCCATTTTAAAAACTTTCCATTATCTATTTCTGTCACTGTATAAACCCTCAGAAAGTCACATACTGACAGAGAATACTGAAAACAATATAATTATCATTTCTGCCAGAAACTAAAATATCCAACATTTTACTGTAGGTGTAGACTTACCATTCTGATACCTGAATCTGAGGATTCTGCTGCATTCCACTATTGCAACTTTTGGTTTGAAAACACAGGACTCCATGCTTGTATCAGCAAGCAATGATCTTATATAATAATCAAAGAGAAATTGCATTTTTGATACAGTTCCATTCCAGTCTGGAAATTGAAAGACACTTCTGTGGGCAGTGATGCCATAGAATGGCTGTAAAACATATACAGCTGTTACTTAGTCTCAAAATAATGCTGCCTTTTAAAAAAGGAATTTTAAGTATTGACCATGTAGATTTTTTTTTTTCCAGCAATGTACAGTAGTTTCTTCAGCTATATCAGATTTTTTAAAACAAAGACTATTAACACAAATTTTAATGGAATTGTTTATATGGCGATAATTCAAGGAAAATGTTTTGAAACACTCACCAACAGGTATGACAATAAAATGCCAGAAAAGAGAGACGCTCTCAGAATGATAATGAAGAAGTTACGTTACTTTTCAAAGCATATTATTAACCATATATCTGCTAGAACTTTAAAGTTGCAGTAAAATCTTTGTGTTTAATTTTATTCTTTCCCTTTGACCAATTTTTATTGTATTAAATTCATATTGTCTTACACTTTTACCAGTATCTCATTTGTTGGCAGTCTTTCTGCGTAATCACAATGACAGCATAGGTTGTTTCATAGGAGAGGGTTCTCCTAAACACTCATTAAACATTGAATCATAGTTGGTTTTTATGTTTTCTTACCTGAGAGAGAATCATATTATTTTGGGACAAAATATTTACAACAAATATTTGGAAAAAAAAATTGCACACAGCACAAGTGAGTGATAGTGATGTTGGAGAACTCTTACAAATGTATTCAGGCTGCAGGTGCTGGATACATTGGTGTTTATGTGGTATAAGCCCATTATTTTTTATGGTACTGGCAGAGGGGTTGAAATGGTCCTTTCTTACTGATATATGATTTAGGATACTGTGTACTGCAACACCATCCAAAGACTTTGAAGCTGTTAAGCAATTTTATACTCAAGGAAAAGATTAGAGGGAGGTATTATTAAATGGCTCAGACAGCTGCTCTTCAGGGAAAGAAAAGGGAGGTGTTGACCTCCACTTTGTCTACAGTATGGATCACAGCATCATGGAACGGCCTGGGTTGGAAGGAACCTTTAATATAATGGTCACCTTAATCACCTAACTTCATCCTATGTTTTCTATATAGTAAGGTGAGGGCCTTAAGTGATTTATGGTAGAGAGAACTGCAGAGAGCTAGAATAGGTTTGCTTTCCTTCACAATTCTTAATATTTGGATGGTAACAATTAGGTGAGGTAAATTCAGGCAACTCAACCTCACAGAGCCATTTGCTCACTGCCCATAGTGGAATGGGAAGAGAATAAGAAAAGCACAAAAATCCATGGGTTGAAATAAAGACAGTTTAATAAGTAAAGCAAAAGCTGTACACACCACCAAAACAAAAGAAGGAATTTATTCATCATTTCCAGGTGAAGGAAATGGGCAGACAGGTGCTCAGCCATCTCCAGGAAAAATAGGCTCCATCATATGTAATTGTTATTTTACTAGTGAAGAGGGGGCCTCACTATTCCAAACATCCCCTCCTTCCTCTAGCTTTCCTGCAACTTCTATTACTGGGCATGACACCATATGATTTGGGATAACCCTTTGGTTTGCTAGAGTCAGCTGTTCTGGCTGGGTCCCCTCCCAATTTCTCATGCACCCCCAGCCTGTTCACGGGCAGAGCAGTGTGTGAAGCAGAAAAGGCCTTGACTCTGGAAGCACTGCTCAGCTAAAAAACATCAATGTTTTGTCAACACTGTTTTCTTTACAAAAGCAAGACATTGCTTCATACAAGCTACTGTGAAGAAAATTTACCCTGTCACAGCCAGAGCCAGAAGCATGGGTATCAGCTGTGATAGTGAATATAACAAGTTAATGCTGTGAAGATTGAAAGCAACAAAGAGCTGTTTGGTCAGGAATTATTGATAAAAAGGCAAAAAATAAATACTTTAGTGTAACTGCAAAGAACCATCTAATCTACAACTGTAAAATTCTCCTGTTCTC
>NW_008236973.1:1109398-1219591 GCF_000691975.1 Corvus brachyrhynchos | reverse complement strand
GAATCAAAGATACTGCAGCAGTAAAGTGGTTGTGAACAAACTTTTTCCTTTTTATAAAGGTGACCCTGAAAGCTACAGATGAGTGCAACTTAATGCAGTATCAGGGCTGTGAATTGAACAATGCCTATAAACAAGAGGCAGCTCTATGATGTGTTGGATGTTCTTTCCACTAACACCAGTCTCTGAAGGATATAAAGCAAAGTCAAAGCTGCCTTAAAGCAGCAGGTGAATGTTTTGCCACCTGAGGGACTCAGAACCTTTGTGAATCAGATCAATAAAGATTTGATGATTCAGGAGGACACTTTAACCCCTAAAAATACCATTATTTTAGCAGCAATTCTCAAAGGAAAGCTGGGGAAAGAAACAAAAATGTTGTGGTCAGCTGCTGCATAATCAAGTTGTCTACTAAATAAAACTTAGAACTTCTCTTTGTCCTACAGCTCTGTCATATTTTTTTCCTCAAAACATTCCAAAGGAAATCAATAACATATCAAGAACACAGTGATACGTGGCAGTTTAATTTCAGAAAGTCTGCAGATCAATAGCTGTAGAGAGGCTTACAGTTCTTCAGAATATAAGTGCAGTAACTAATGCTGGGGACTGTGTAGGTGAGCGTGTGTGTGTGTCTGAGAGAGAAGCTGAGATTTACATTCATTACTGGGACTTTCTGCAACATTGTATTTCAGTCACTACCTTTACTGTTCCTTTGTGAAAAGGTTTTAAAGCTGGATGTTTTTCATTCTTTCACCTTAAATAGTTATTTGATTTAAACAGCTACAGAAATAACTTCAGTTTCTCCACATTTTAGATTGAAATAGAATTTACATTGAAGTGCTGATTCAGAAGTTTTTAACTCAGCCAAATTTGCCGCAGGTTTGTCTACAAGATCTATGCTTGGGATAGAATTATTCCTAATTGGTGATGGACATATTCAGTTATTTTAAAGTGAAAGATAAAGGCCAGAGGAGGAGCATATTTTTTGATCCATAAAAGTACGGATAATTATGCACAGATGACTCCAAAAAGCTTTATAAATTGATAATGCTGGATTCATTCGCTGTTGAGTGAATTTGATCCAATAGATGAATCCAAAATCTATAAGTAAAATATAAATTATATTTAATAAAAGGTCTAGCACAAAAATTCTATGCCCGATTCAAATCTTTTGCTGATGGAGAAGCATGAGAAACCAGTACAAATAATTACCAGTCCTGCACTGGCATAGTACCTACCATGTATGCTCCATTTTCTGGCATACAATATGACTGGGAAGAAGTCAATTTAAGACAGCCCATTTAAATATTGGAGATTTAAAAGATTATATATACTCTATTTTGAGTTTAAAAATTGAAACCTTAGAATATATATATATTGGTTTGGATTTCTCTCAGCTTACTTCATGTATCTACTATATAGTTAATGAAGGGGAAAGGAGGGTAGATGCAGATCACGGCTAATCTGATTTTGGACCTCTGTCAAAGAATGAATGAGAAAAATATCCTTGTAAATGTACTTATATCTTCCCATTGACAAGACAGGAAGGGTAGGCAGCCAGATATTATATTTATATATATATATATATGTGAATTGAAACCTACTCTTTCTGTGGTATGCTCATGTTCATCACAAAACAAATTCAAAACAGAAAAATTTGCTGAGCAAAGTGTAACCTCACACACTTTTATGCCTTTCTGAATTAAAGGGATAAAGGCCAGGAAAACTTTTATGAGTTCTATGGTTGCATCTTATTTTTGTTTGGATCTCTTCTTTTCTGTACTCCATTAATAGGATAGTAGCACTAAACTCCAAATGGAAGGCCAATAGAAAATTTTAAAAATATTTCTATTTCTTTAAAATGGTTTCTATCTGGAAGTGGAGAAATGTGTATAATTGTCTTGATTCTAGGAATACATCCTCCTTCTCAATTTGCATGTCTTCAAAGGAAATTCTGCAAAGCTGCCTCAATTTGAAAAGGCAGCCTAAGTGTTGAGAACGAGAAATCATAAAGCTCTAGATGTAACAGACACCTCACCACCTGGTTAACCTTAAAAAGATAAGGAATCTCTTTGACTTTAAAGTGGCAGCTTATGACTTCATGGGTAAGCACTTGTCTAGACAGAGTCATAATAATTTTCAAGAAGTACCTAATATCCCTATTATTTGTCTGGAGAAATCACAGTCAGGTTCAAGCATTCCTGGTACCAGGAATAGGTGTGAGCTATGAGCACAGTAGTTTCTGAATAAGTATGTGTAAGCTGATTCACTAGGAGAAAATAGATTTGGTCTCAGGTAGTTTCATGTAAGTGCTTCTTCTTTCATTTCCTTTCATTTTCTACAGACATATCTGCTTACTCTACTACTTGCTGTTAAAAAAAAAAACATTTCAGTCCTGCAATAAATATCTCACATGACTTTCCATTCAGAGAGGCAGTCTAACCCCTAAGTCTAACCAGGTAAAGGGAAAACTTCAAAGACACTGGGGCTGTGCTGTCCTCTTCAATGAACTGCACTGATTCATACCAACTGACTGTTTGGATCAAAATCTCTATTAATGGAATGTGCTTCCTCCAGTACCACCACTAAAATTTTCAAATGTCTCAATCATCCACCTGAAGAAGAATATTTTCCTAAAATCCCACCACTGTTTTCATTGTTAAGAAGGATAATGGGGATAGCAGACAGTGTTTAAGTCACATTTCTTAATTTAAAAACCAGTGTCTATAATGGTAAAAAACCCAACAACAACCAAACAAAAATAACCCACCTTGAATTCAGTTTAGTTCTCACAATTTTATTATTTTTAGGTGGGATATACTGTTGTAGCTGTAACACTGGCCTGATACTGACATGCAAAAAAGAATTTGTGAATTGTTTCCAGTAACAATGAAGTTATAAATTGTAAATTTTTAGTCAATTTTAGATCAGCCAATACTTACATTCTATTATGCATCAACCTTGAATTATATATAAAGCCTCAGTTCATGCCTTGCTGTTCATGCTGTCATTAATTATGTAATTAATTTATGACCATCCACACATTAATCACTTACATATATAATTCTGGGTTTTTTATTAGCTGACTGTAAGGAACTTCCAAAATATACTTTATTAGCTGCTTCAAGACTGACTGCCTTACTCTCTCTATCACCCCCATGGAACCCTTCAAAAGCCTTTAAATGTGTTAATATTTTCTCATATTGATTATAATCAGCAAATTTTTAGATGAGTTGAGAGGGTCAATGTTTTCAGGATTTTGTGAGTATCATTGACATCACACTGACTTCATATTTTGCATATATATATACATGTGACAGGATACAGGATTTGTTCAGGATAAGTCTCCTATTTCCCAGATACACAGGCAAATAGAGTGTCACAGCACTCAACATTAATTCTACTACTGTTCTGCACTCAAAATTCAGCATGTTGGAAAACAAAATGGACAATAAATTTGGGAAGATGAGTGTTTCAGCTGAGGTAGATGGAAGTATCCTAGATATGGAAAAAAAATCCAAATTAACACAAACAGATAATTAACAGAATGACAGAGAAAATAAAGTTACTGGATGAAAAATTGGAAGAAACCAAGTACCAAAGGAAAAAGAAATTAGACAGATTGAACACGCAGAATATACTGAAGGAGTGCAACCCTATCTTTCCTTGAAAAATGGCTCTGCCTAAAGTAACGAGAAGAGGAGGAAGGAATAGAATAAAGCCACTGACAATTTTTTCACCATGACATGGAATATTCTGAGTATTAGTCATGTTACCATAAAACCATTAAAGGTTTAAAAAAAAAGAGAATAATTCAAAATGATGTAATATAAAATACATGTTAATATTTGAACTGAATTATTTAACTTATGTCCAGTCTCTGACATTCAGTACCTTTTTTCATCTCTAAGAACAGGCATTATAGAAAAATCAAAAAATACATCTGCATCAAAAGGTGTTTTCTTAATTATATTTCTAAAGTAATATGCAAACATTGCAGCTACTGTAACCTCCAAATTTAGATGTTTCAGTATATTGAAAATATACTTTTCTGTATGTTTTAGAGACATTTTAAAACAATAGTCTTATAAGAATCTTAGTTCTTAAATTTTAAAACACACTTCAGTTTTTTTGATGATGTATGGTAATATAAGCATAGGAGACTCATTCTGCATAATTGCAGAGCCTAGGAACTAGATTATAATGCTGGATGATGTAATTCACGTATTTGTTTCTAAATTAATTCCATTCTTGTTTCTTTCTTATATTCTTATTTAATATTTTGTACTTTTTGCATGACTGTAAACTATTGAACAAACATAAGTGACAGTATGCCCAGTATCCCATCTCACACTTAACAAATTGCTGAGACAATTTGTTAAGTACATACTTAATAATAAAACTTTCAAAAACTGAACACAACACAGTTGTAAAAACAAAGAAATAAAATAAACCACTGGCAACATCAGAACAAAATGAAACGGGAAATAAATTTAATTACTAAAAAATATTTCACCCTTCTATTTTGTATAGTAACCACATTAAAAAATATTGTTTGTGAGAAGAATGTTATCTATTTTCTACACATGAAACTGAGGCTATATGAGCTGAATACAAATTATGGAAAATATATGTGTGCCCACACACAGAAAACAAATTATTCCATATAGTCACTGATATAATACCTTAGCTGTCTGGACTGCAAGCACCACTCTCCTACTACAACACACCACAGTGCAATACAGTTTATCACAAAGGAGGAAAGAGCAAGTGGCTCTTGTACTGTTGACACAAAAGGAGTCTATGTGATACCTACTTAGCCGAAGCACAGAATCACACAATGGGTAGGATTGGAAGAGACCACTAGAGGTCATCTTGTTCAGCTGTCATGCATAGAAGGGCTCCTTAGAGCACGTTACTCAGGATTGTGTCCAAACAGGTTTTTTAAATATCTCCAAAGAAGATTCCACAGCATCCCTGGATTTCCTGTTCCAGTGTTCAGTCACTCCTACAGTAAAAATGGTTCTTCTTCGTGTTCAGGTCCCATGTCTAAAAATTCCCTTTTCCCTCACTTTTTCTCCAGCAGATAAAAATGTCTGAATTAGCTAATATAGACCTCTGCGGACAGATAGCTATGAGTATTTCTGCTCAGCATGTTCGTTTTCCAGTTAGACTGATCTTACTTTGTTCAAGGAGCAGCCACATGCAAGTACAAGCCACATACAGGAAGGTATGCAAATGTGTATTATACAGTGCTCTGCTAGGAATAAAAAAGATAGGAATGAGGCTGGGCATCAGCTTGGGACCAGTGAAACCTTAGTGCAGCCAGAAAAACAATAGTTTGAAGATGAATTCAGATAAATCAACAACGAAAAACCATCCTTGTTTCTTCTCCAAGCCTGAAGAATTCTCCTACTACAGCTGTGCACCTTCATCACAACTCAGCTCACTCAGTATTTCAGAAAAAGTAAAATCATAGAATCATAGAAGAATTAAGTTTGGAAAAGACCTCTAAGATCAACAAGTCCAAGCATTAAGCTGGGACCAGGGTTTTCACCACTAAACCATGTCCCCAAGTGCCACATCTGCATGAATGTTGAACACTTCCACCGATGGTGATGCCATCACTTCCCTATGCAGCCTGTTTTAATATTAGGTGTTATCAACATGGTTTATGTCAAGAAATCTAAGCCAACACCATAGAAGCTGCTATGAACCTCCATCCCATCAGATACAACACAATGTCTTTCATTCTTAAAGCACTGAAAAATTTCTGAAAAATATGCTCAATAATTTTTGGGAGCCATTAAAAATATATACTGCTAAATTAAAAGTAAAACAAGAGTTATCCTTATAAACAGGCTGTAATGTTTGATTCTTTTACTCCTGACAAAACAAACTAGGAAGAGAAACATCAATAATTTTCAACTAGAAGACATGCCACACTGCCTTCCTAATCACAATTATCTTTTCATAATCTTAGAAATATACAGACTATTAGAAACCCTGGTGAGTGAGAAAAGAGGAAACTACTAAAGTATTTGTGGCAGCCAGGTCTGGAGGAAAAAAAAAAGGAAAAAAATCTGTGTCAGACTTCTGCATTTATCTGTTTCTTGTTGGAATTAATTAAGCTATAAGACCTGAATCAATGGCTTGCCACTGTTTAATTATTTTCATTCTGTTCTCATGGGCGGATGAAGTGAAGACAATTTTTGAAAGATGCTTCCTTATTTTTAGAAGTTAGTCCATTGGACATAATCAATGACAACTTGAGAGTCTGGGAAGCATCCGATGCTTAATCTAAACAGATTTTAAAATATTCAAAGATTGATTTTAATAGGTGCCTTATAGACATCCATAAATTGAATTCACTTACAGCTTTTAATATATAATTATTAATTGGTTTACAGCACTCAGAAGTGTGCTAAGTACTTCAGAGCAAACATAGCAAATTATTCTCTCCCAGGATGTAAGCACTGAACATAAAAAGCAACTTCCAGCTAAAATTCCCTTCCATATCTCAACAGAGAGACTGGTTGCCAACATTACCTACTCACAGCTCTCTGTTGCAACACACACTAGAGACAACAGGGGAATTGTTTAATTTGGAACAACTTCCCTAGTCATGTTAATCTCTGGAGGCCGGGAATAACCACAGCATTAACCCTCTGTAACTTTCAATAGGCCTAAATCACTCATTTCTAAGCCCAGAAGAGAAACTTGTGGGTTTGCCGTATTAAAAGATTAGATTACATGAATGTGTATGTGAAGTTACATTTTCTCCACTTTTCAATTTTTTGTGTTACTCTTCATTTCCTGCTCTGTTTATATTTGTGTCTTCCTGCTGGTGCTTTTCATTATTTTAAATGCTTTTCCTAACTATTTCTTCATTTAGTTTTCTCCCTCCTTGAAAATGTCACTTTACTTGTGTTTTTATCTCATTATTCTCTTACTCTGTCTTGCCAAACACCTTTACTCTTTTATTTCACATCAGGTTTTCCCTGTCATCCCTCCACATCCAGTCTTCTATGTAACAGCAAAGTTTTCTGTACTTAATGTTTTTTCCATCTCCCAATTCAGTCTCCTAGTTCTCTTTTTTTCCAGATAGTCTATATATTTTCCTAAAGAAAAAAAAAATTTTTTACACACCACTTGCCTGAAAATTTTTCTCTACATAGTGTCATGATTTGAAAGGGATTAATTTCATTGAAGCTGATGTGTTCCCACTGTATTAGTTCTCTGTATGCACTTTTTGGTGCTATGTTCCTCCATTTAACTCCCTTTTCTTATATTTTTTCTTTGCTGAGGCCTTATTTCCCTTTTTCCCAGTCCTTGCTCTTTCTCATTAAGTCTTCTTTCTTCTCGCTATTACTCCTATCTCAGCGGTCTTCCCTGATTTTCTCTTTGACTCCAATCTCAGAAAAAAGTGGGGGTTTTTTGGTTGGTTTTATGCTGTTGGGGATTGCTGGTTAATTTGGGGGTTTGCTGTTGGATTTGGTTTTCTCTGTTGTTTTTTTTAAGTTACTGCTCCTCCACAAAGTGGTTCTCTGGTCAATGGTTCTTGCCACCACTCTGTGTCTTCTCTGCACCATATCCTTTCTTTTCCCACCCCCCTTTCATTACAATGCATAGCTGGTTCAGAGAAGTTAGCACTTTTGCTGGCAATGGATTCTGAAACAGTTGTTGCTAGACTTTTCCCGTGGTATCACCTGCAGACACTTCCATGACATATTCCTCTGTGCAAACTCCCCTTTTCAACTCATTTTTAACTATTCTTTTCTTTATTAAAGGATTAATTTCAACATTGTTCTTCTTTTCATAGATGTGACTAGACAAGAAGAAACACAGCAATGTAGACTTGATCACTTAGGGACAAAGTTGTTCAGCATTTTAAGTATGTTTATGCAAACGCTTCCTTTGGACAAGAAATAGAACTCAGCTAAAGTTAATGTTAAAACAATTCTAATGTATGAGGAAAAAAATACTTGTAATCTATGGTTTACCAGGTAGCAATTAAAGTATGACCTGTTATCAGTGTGATAAACTACATTTTCATATATGTTCTCTGATATGCAGAAAATAGAGCAAGTTTTAGAAGTGTTAGTGAAGACTGTGTCTTTTAGACTATTGAAAGACATTAAAATTTTGTAACTGACTGCCTGGAGTTAATGTTTCACAAAAGGAAAAGAAAAGAGAAAGAAATATGGGGAGACAAAGTGGAGACCGATAGTTAGTCATTGCTCATGATAATTACTGTCATCCATCTTTCAAAAACGTTAGGGTTTTTTTCTGCTTTCACATTTTGCATTCATTGCTGCATTCCCACAAGCCCCCAAGCAATTCAGGATTCAAAACTGTACACCTCCAATACTAAGTCATTTGTTTCACTTTGCATAACAATCACTTTTGTTTTAATAGCTTATGATATCTCATTCGTGCATTTTCATTAAAGAATCATATTGTCTTTAAAATATCATGAAAATATACAGCCAACAATCAGGAGATTAAACTACTGGTGGTAACGAATTATTTGAGAGGGGGTTTCCAACATCATGTGCATATGCAGCACTGAGCCATAGGAACTGAGTGATGCTAGTTTCATGATTGTTTAAGTAACTATTCTTCATCTGTGTTGCAAGAGAAGGAGCCACACTGAAAGTTATGATTATAGTCATGATTCTAGACTGGGGAAAAACATTATAATGGCATAGGAAAAACTTCTGATAGCTAAGTGTTCCTTGTGCAGTTTTTTGCCCTGGCTACCAGCATATATTCAAATAAATAATGATTAAAAAGCAAAAAGCTATCTCAATAAAGAGTAAAGATGGAACATTTCCTTCTTAAAAAAATGTTAGCTATACAATGCCGCTTGATGCAGTAGCAACTCCTGCTAGTGATGAGACCCTCTACAATATCAGTCTTTAGTTTTTGTCTGCTTTATGAGGAAAAACAAGAGCGAACTGGAGACAGGTTTTCTATTTAAAACTATGTAAAAATGAGGCTTATTCTGAACAGCATAATTTATACTATTTCAGATGTGCAATTAAAGAACTGGTTGAAGAACATTGAAAAATGTACCTTTGGTAATCAGTTACGAACAGACCCATATATTTAACTTTAACCTTTAAAAAACCCCAATATTTTTAAATAATTACATTATTAAGATGGTAGTTGAGTAAGCTGATTTACTGCAGCTGAAAAACCATAAAATCTCACATCTGATTATTGAATCAGTTAATCTCTCATAAAGAATTTTTTTTTAAACACAAAAATATACTTTCTCAAAATTCAAAGTCAAACTATAAACTTGAGAAAACATTGTTTTCACTGGTGAGAAGGCTAGGAATATGTCCTAGCCCTGCAGACAGGCGTGCCCAGATGTGTAAGAAAAGATGGCTTTTTTACAAAGACCATTAGAAACATCACTGCAAATAAGGGAGGCTTTTCTTTAATGAATGGAAAGGCAGACAAATGAAATAAATGGGAAAACACTGTTCACTCATGTTGGATTTCATATTACTATTACCAGTCAGTTAAAGGAAAACTTATTGCTTTTATCTATTCCAATGGAAATAATCAGGAAAAATCCTGAGAGTGAGAAAACTATCAGTCTGGGGAACAGTGAAAAAAACTTTTATTAAATGGAGCTAGCAAGAAATAACAACCCAGAGCAGAAGTTTCACCTCAGAAAATGAAAGAAGTGAGGAAGTGTTACAGTAACCAACTCATACTCAGCAATGACTTTGATGTTAGTAGAAGTTTCAAACACCTGCATAGAATAGTCCAGGACTTCTTTTCACTGTGATTCACCTTGCAAATTAAGCAGTTCAATATATGAAAAAAAGGCTACATATCGACAAGATTCTTTAGATGATTAATTGTTTTTTACCTTCTTTATGGGTATGAAAAGATAGCATCTTTCAGGGGAAAACACAGAAAATAACCAGTGCTGCTTTTTAGAAACCATTCACAATTATAATGCCACTGAAAGCTTGCTTGTGCCTGTATTTATTGTAAGTTTGCATAGTTTGCTTGTATTTAAGCTTTCACCTGCAGTTCATGGCAAAAATTACTTGGTGCATTGTCTCATAAAACATTTTAATAGCATTCCTTCACTAATAACAATGACGATCTAAACAGCAGTGATGGACGAAAGTGTTTGAGGAGGTCACTAAAAGTCTCACTGCTCCTATCAATTCCTAGGTGATTTATGCGACAAACTTACATTAATGCTAACCTGAGTTTTGCATATAAATCCTCTGTTCATCAGTGAGAAAACAGACCCCAAAGTATTTGATTTAATTAATCTCTTGCCTGTTCCTTTCACTAAGGAAATAATCTAAATAATGCATAGGGATGGAGTATTACGTATCTTTCTACAGTTACAACATGATTAATTACAATGGCTAAGCCCCTAAACATTAAGATGAATACTAATTTAGAGGCAGAATCTTGAACAGGGAAAGTGCAAAGGACACATATTTTCTATCATAATTTTAATGCCACAGTAGTGAAAGAGAATGACAGAACTTTGGCTGCGACTTCTGGATACCATTTGCATAGATTAAGATCCCACAATTGCATATGTACTTCTTAAAGAAAAAAAGATTATTTTAGATCCTTATAATTCAATATGATATTCACACCTGTGTTTTGCACTGTTTCTAAAACCTCACTGCCCACCAGGAAATGCTTTGTATGCACACAACACCTATAATTGCAAATCTGCTCATGGAATGAAAAGGGCAAAGGTCTGGATAGCTATATTGCTGGTTTATTAGAAGACATAATTATTCAGGGTACAACTGTCATATGACCATCTGATGCCACAGATAATATTTATGCAAATGTTGCCATGACAATCTGATGCATTAATATGCATTGATGTAAATTATCATTCATTTTCAGCTGATAGTAAGGCTTACATGAGAATATGAGAACAATGCTTAAATGAAGAAACAACCAATTGTATTTAATTTCCATTTTCATGAATAGTCAACACTGATGACTAACCGAAATATGCGTAATGGATAGATTATGGAGTACTTCAGCCAGTTTTGGACATAATTTGTTGTGTATATGTATGCCCCATAGAGTCATAATTAAAATTTCAAACTGAAGTCTTCTTCTCAGGATAAGAAAACACTAAACCAGTCAATCTGCCTTTCAGAGAAAACTGGTAAAAAGGCAATGGTTGTTAAGGGAATTAAAAAACACCAACAATCCAAAACATGCAAAAAATCACCATATCACAAAAAACTCAAGTAATCCCATAGAAACACTAACTGGCATATCATTCAGCCTGCTGGACACATGCCAATTCTGTTTGCAGTAGATCTGCTACATGCAGCACTGACCCAGGCCAAGTTCCACAAAGGGTCTGGATGATGTGCTGCCACAAGTGCCCCAGTCAATAAACTCCTTCTCAGGCTTGCCTCCATCACTGGACACTCCTGGTGCACGATAGAGATGCCTGCATCACTTACCTGTAGTGTCTACTGCTGGAAGGTAACAAGTATGAAAAACACTTGGCTCTATTCAGCTCCAGGGCTCACAGTGACACTTCATAAAATGAAGCAGATGGATGGTTGTTTCCTCAAACCTAGTGTATGATAAATCCTGAAATCTCCAAAACCACTATGGCAAGCCTGTTGATATCCATTTGTCACCAGAGGCCTGGAAGTATACAATATAAAAGAGAATCTAATAAAGCCATCATATTATCTGTCATATAGCAATGTATAGAAAACTGGGAACATGTTGTGTTTATTTTTCTGCAACTTGTTCTTTGCTATATTATCTTAAAAAAAAAAAAAAGAAGTGATGGTTCAACAGAAAATTTAGTGCTTATTTTGAACTGGATGATACTCTTTGAGAGGATGGAGGAGGAGAAAATAGAGTCATAGTGACCGGGTTTGTTCCATGTACACTCCTAAAGTTTGCCATTTGGCGTCAAACCCGTGTAGGATAAAAAAATAAAAAATTAAAAATGCACAACACAATAATCTATCTCTCCTCAGCAGTCTAGCACAGATTCTTCAGAGAACAAAGTGATTTTCCACAACAGGTCCCACACAAAATATATGAAATGAAAGCTGTTGCTGGTAAATGGGCTGTCTGTTACACAGAAACAATTTTCTTTTGCCCTTTACCTGTGGTAACCATAAAGGGACACTGTTAGTTAATATCATGCTTTTGTCTGAATATGTCAAGTTTAGAATACCTCATACACTAACTACAAAGTCTACAACTGAAATAAATAAATAAATATATTCTTGTATCGTTTCAGAGACTTAAGTCTATGAATGTGACAACATAGTAGGTGCTACTTTCTAGTTAAAGCTATCAGTTGGGAAACACATTCTTAAGAAATGAATAATATAAACAGAACATACAGGTTGAAGGCCTGTAATAGATAATATGTTTTTTCCAGTAAGTAATTAAAAAAAAATCTTACTCTTCTACCATCCCATTTAGTTGAAAAAAGATTTTAAAAAATTGCAGAAAGCAAATTATAGCTTAATTTCTGTAGAAAAGCTGTCCCTGACTGCTTTTTTTTTTACCAGATACACTTTGCTAACATCCTTTTTATTCTCTGGCTTTCTCCATCACAATTACTGATGATATTCTGTAATTTGAGGAATGTCTGCGTGGCAGCAACTGCTTAAGACTGTGTTCTGTGAGAATGGACAAAGTACTCACTTTTCAGTCATTGTAGCACCTTCCACAAAACACACCGCTTTGAAATATGTAGTGTATAGAAGGCAGCTGATAAAAAAGCCCCAGCTATTTGAAAAGGTGCAATCCTCAAATCCCTTGAGTTGCCAGTACAGTTGCCTCTTTGTACTTGCAAACACAATAGGCTTATCTTGATAATAACCTTCCGTGACAGTCCTAGTCTGTGCTGAATCTTCAGGCTTTAAGATGTTTAACACACACCCACGTTGTCCTCCCAGATGGACTAACTCTATTTAACTCCTGCTGTAAATACATTCTCATTCCTCATGCTGGACATTGAGATCTGCTTTTGTTCCAGATGAAAAACAATGGAGAAGTTTATGCATTTCCATAATTTTATTTTTCAAATTCCTTACCTGAAGATGGGAAATAACTAAAATCTTAGGAATAAGAGTAGAAAGAAATAAATAGAATATTGGTTAATATTTAAAAGTTCTAGCACTCAAGTTTTCTTTGTTACTTAGAATTAAGTAACAGAGAGTTCAATTTCTATGCCGAGATGAAAAGCATCCAGTTAAATACCACGTGACCTTTTTAGTGTAATGATCTCTCCATATCTTACTTTGCCAGTCCTTCTGTACTCACTACCACAGACTGTGTCTATTGGCATTCAGTGCCTGAAATCCTTAAGGTGGGCTCCTCTTTGGTGATTCAAAAGAATAAAGCATGTGCTTTTTATTTGAAAAAAATTTGAATCAGATTGCTGTTTTGTTCAATTAAAATTGGTGAAACAATGTCACTTACTTGCATATATTTATGTTCATATGTCATATAATCTAATATATTTATAAATTCATAATAAGATTAAATTATTTTATTAATATACACATTATTTACTTTGATTTAACATAATATGATCAGTTTTTGGTTTAAATGTGATATCCAAAGTTGTGAACATTGTAATGAAATCTCTTCAGTTTATATGACCATCTTTTTAAAGACTTAAAAAATATTCTTTTATAAGGAATTCATCAGATGATATTGATTTCTTTCTTGACAGCCACTTCTTTTACTACAAATAATAAAACTAGATTCCGTAAGCAGTCAAAAAAATTTAAACAAAATCAGTCTATTGCCAGTGACACAAATCCAACAACTACATTAATGACGAATAGAAGTAAGAGGAAAACTAACAAAATACTGTGAGAGATGAAAGGACATGCAAGAGAAGTAACATAGCAGAGGGAAGGCAGCAAAGAATATTTCTGGGAGAAAAGGAGAAAGGCATTTAGAAAGCAGAAAGATGTTTTCAGTCTAAGGAGAAGGAAAGAAAGACAATGGTATGAATCTGAATGTCTGAATGTCAAAGCAATTGTCAGAATGGGAAATAGGTTTTCTTGCTGTTGGGTTTTTGTGTTTGGGTTTTTTTTGGTTTTTGTTGTTGTTGTTGTTGTTTTCATTTTTGTTTTCTTTCCAAAAAGGAATAAAAATGTACTTACAAAAGGCAGTGCGTTAAGAGTTTTCCTAAATGACTTCAAATTTGTTGTGGGAATTTTAACAATGTGCTCATGAATTGGAAGAGGAGATAAATTTCAGTCTCATTTACTTAATCAATGAAGCAGCAGAGCTGCTCATGAGAAGAGACTCTGAAACTGGCTGAGTAGTGGTCAAACATGCATATAAGGTAAAGAAACTCATGGAAATTAATTACAGAGTGTGTGACAAATTAACATTCTTCAAATTCATGAGTGGAAATGTGTGTGTAGATACCAGGCATTCTATAAACATACCTTTTAGAGAAAAATTTAATATCCAAAGATGCAACATGATACACAAGGTAAGCTCTGAATCTAAAAGAAAATTAACCACATGAATACAAATGAGTCCTCAAACTGTAGGATAGATTCTCTATCAAGTCTGTGAAACCAAATAAAATATTAATAAGACTTCTGGCTTGCAAATTTATTTGTAAGTCCGCAATAATTGAGGGTGCTTGACGAAATAGGCTCTGCCTCCCAGACCTCCCACTTTGATATCATTAACTTGAATGAGCTTCTCTTCATCATGAAGAGAAAGGTGGGAAAACTGATGTAAATATTATCCATCTTATGCAGGGTTTGTACAACCTCTTCTTTATGACTGGTTTCACACAACGACTAATAGACGCTTTCCACTTCAGATTTTAATTAAAAGCTATAAAAGCAGTCAGCTGTAGGCCATGAATGTGTTGATAACAAAAAAAGTGCCATTATATAGTGGGAAGATCAAGCACTGTACAAATTTAGTGTGAAACCATGTTAAGTAGATCCATATGCCTGCATTTAATGTAATTCTAAGATCTACATGGTAGCAATGGGAGTACTAAAGCAAAGCAAAATGTCAGTTAAAGCCAGGACACACAGTTTAAGTATAATCATGTTAATTCAGTGATAAATGAAGCATTTTTCTCTTCTGATGTTTGCAAAGAAATCCCACCAAGTGAAAAATATTTTTTTTTCTCTGAGTGTCGCTGCAAGTATCCAGGTGTCCAGGTTATCATAAAATAAAATGTTAAATTTATACTAGTGAATATGAAATGTATTCAATATAGAATAGATTAGAACTATAATTTTATAGCAGAAATAATTTTGAACAAAAAAACATATTTAGACATATATTATCAATAAATGAAACTTTTAAATTCATTTATTTGTCATTAAATTAACAATAAAATTTAATAAAATTTATGGTGTGGAGCTTTTGTGGTTTCATAATAAACATTTCATATTTGGAATTCAATCTGTTTTGATTGAAGGAATAAATCATCCTGTATGATTTAGCTGTCTGTTAAGATCAACACATATTTAGTAGCAACTTCCTACTACAAAAATAATTTAGCACTTTAAATTTAATTTTACATTAACTATTCTAATTGCCAAAAATATGCTTATTTTTATTCAAAAACCAGCATAAAACCACAATCAAAACAGTTTTATTTAGTGAGTTTAAAAAACATTCAAGAAAAACTTTTAACTCCATCCATTGTAAGTAAAAAGAGAACATTCTATTATTATAATTCATACACAAATTCTTAGAAATGCTCTTACTTGACTAATCAAATTTATTATTTGAATAGTTAAATTTACTATTCATCAAGTTGTGGGTAATATTC
The DNA here is from genome assembly GCF_000691975.1 of Corvus brachyrhynchos. Lineage (NCBI taxonomy): Eukaryota > Metazoa > Chordata > Aves > Passeriformes > Corvidae > Corvus > Corvus brachyrhynchos. The sequence goes on along the minus strand of NW_008236973.1, from coordinate 1,203,768 downwards.
TTATGTAGAATACACTTCAGAATATCACAATGGGGTATAAATAACATCAATGCCACATGTTCATAGAAGAGAAAGTTCTCTTATTAAATTAATCTGGAAATATACATTGTAAATTATTTATTGAAAACTGTTGTAGTTATAGAAGATCCAAAAGACACATACAGGTACAATTCCAAATCCATGAACGTGGGCTTTAACTGATGTCCGTCTGGTTCACCAGCTGTATGGTTATTTACTGATAACAAAAGCACGTAGTTACTAAGAAAGAACTCAGTACATTAGGGCATAGAATTCTGTTTTGTAGCAGCTTCAGCTTCTCTACAGAGAACCTCACTGGGAATTTGAACACAAATTATTTCTGAAGTCTGTTCCGATTATTTCATACCTCTGTTCAAAAACACAATCATCAGGGAGGCTGTGTATATTGTACATAAAAGCCAGCTCAGTAAAGCATTATACGCCTTCACCCTTTCATTTCTCTTCCAAAAGGAAATGGTACACTGACCTCTCACAAGTCAAGGCAAATATCTCTGATCTTTCATGTTTGGTTTCTACACAGCAGAAAGCTATTTAACATGCCTGAGATTGAAATGCAGAGTAGAAATAACTTTGGATTTAACAAATAAGGGAAGATATGATCCACACACAAGCTTATCCTCTGAATTTCTGGATCAGAAATTTATCTCTAAAAAATACTGAAGGCCTTTCTGAGGATATATATTCAGTACTTCACAGGTAGTGCAAACAGCTTTGGAAATCACTGTGAGTGCCCTTAAGCAACTATAAAGCTCTTGGCATCATTCTGTGCAACTTACACTGAAGAGTCATTTTATATTAGAATTCCTTTTTACTCCATAAAATTATGCCCAAGATGACAGTGATGCAAAAACCTATTGTCATTTTAGCTATAACAGGCTCTTACTTTACTGCAAAAATCTTGGTGAAGTGCCACTAGGAGGCTGCTCAAGATCTGCTAGAATGCATACTATTTTACCCTATACCTGTTACTGATTAAAAAAAAACAGGCTATGATAAGAGTAGAGAGAATAGTTTATGAATAAGGACACACTATAACAGTCATCTAATACCCAGTTATTCTTTCCAGATAGTGTTTTCCAATGATCTTACTCACTAATTATTTAGCTAGTGTGCCACTCATATTACGTAGAAAATGTGATCTGAACAAAATCAAGTTTTCCAGAGGAACATAACACCAACTATATATATGACTGGTTGAGAGAGGGCTCCACTTGTATTATCTTGTCATAAACATGATAACCAATGGTTTAATTTTGAAACCCATGACTTATTTATGTTTAAACAAGTATGAAATAGACTTTTTATATCACATAAGGTATTATTTTGTGGTTAGTTTTTTCTTTTCTTCTTTTTATTTTTTTTTTTTTTTAATCAGAAGTTCATTTGGTGGTTTTGGTTGCTGCTTGAGATCTTCAATACATGTGTCCCAGATCAAACAAGAATGAGGTCTTTGCAACTCTGCAGTGTGTGGATACTACCTGTTTCCTTGAGGAATACTTGGGTTATAATAAAAGAAAAAGTTCACATCAGTCTAAAATAAGAAGTTTCTAGCTACAGGGTACATTTAATGTCAGATGCCAGATAGCAGTCACAGTATCTGTTATTGAGAGCCACATCTAAAACACCTGCAGGCAGGCAAAGGAGTAATCTAGCCTGTCAGTTTCTCAGGCAGTGTTTGAATAGTAAGACTATTGTAAGTCTAAAATGACTGCCTGATATTCGACAAATTATTTCTCTCATGCATGTAAAAGAAATTATAGAAACAGAGGCCCTAGATGTATTATCTATCTATCTATCGATCTACTATCTATTTTTTCAACTTAAGCTGTTGAAATACTGGCATGCGTTTCCCAGAGAGGCTATGGAGTTTTCACCCTTTGAGGTAGTATGTGACTGGGCAAGGTCCTGAGCTATTTAGTCTAACTGCTTTCAACAGGAGGGTGGATAAGATCTCAGAGATCACTTCAATCCTACTTTATCTGAATAGTCTGGTACTACGTTTGTATTGTACTTCTCTCCCTTGTAGTTGGTAGTGTACCAGTCAGTCTGCAGGAAAATCTTAAACGAGTCTCAGCAAGCATGAATTCAGCATGTGCAAAAAGGCAACAAAGTGTACTTCACAACAATTTTCAAAATCTCCTTCTCATTATTTGAGGCCCTGTGAGAGCTTAAGTAGAATCCTGATCCTCCAGAAAAATCTAGAGATGAACCTTCTTCACTTAGAAAATATGTTCGTCTCGGGAGATATCCACTTCTGAGCCTATCCCTCGCTGAAATCACTGATCAAGAATTTTGACTTTCAGTGTGGATATCCAGGAGGACGGTATTCAGTGCTGAAAGACTTGAACAGCTAAAATGAACTGATAAATTTCTCAAAGGTAATCTATCTGGAATAGTATTGAGAACGTATACAAGAAAAGCATACTCTTTCTAGTAGTGAATAAATGCAAAATAATTCAGTATGTCATTTGTTCAAAAGTTATGAATTTCTTTTAACAGTGAAGAGTCCTACTTGTTTTTTTGGTAACATTTGTAAAAAAAATGTTTGTGAAAACTACACTCAACCTGCAAATGCTGTCATACTTTATCTTAGTCTTCCAAACCATTTGGTAGCACCAAAGCCTTTTGATTAGATCACTCATCATGCAGTATCTGCCACTCTCCCTCAAAGCTACAGCACAATTTGAGAGCTTTTCAGATATTATAATCTGACAACATAAAATATTCACTTGATAATTTCAAATAATATTTTCACAAGCAGTTTAATGTATCCATTTATGCCAAGATTTCTTTTAATAAAAATAGTATCTCTAAAATCATTAGGGCTTTTTATAATTATTATTTTTTATGCAGAAAAATATTTACATAATAAAATTGCACCCACCTGTATGCTTAATAAGTAGAACCATGCATAAGAATATGGTGTCCAGTGATTTACTGACCACTACTGATTGAACCAGGGGATGTTTATTCAATACATACAGCTAATTTAAGTAGACAAACCCACAATTTGTTCCACTAGAATCTTCACTGAAAACTTTTGGGGAAATGAAAACATGGATACCTTCACTTTTTTCTGCTCTAAAGTATCTTCTTGTTAACACTAACACTCATGATAAAAGAATAAAGAGCAACAGAGAAGGAAAAAAAAACATAGTTCATCTGATTTGTAAATAAACCCTTTCTAATATTTACCGAATTTGTATTTTAGTCTGGAACTATTTCGGGTGAGATAAAATGGAGAAGCACATTGTACTGTGAAATAGAAATTCATATGCAACAATCTGGATCATATATATAACTTTTTTTTTGCCTTTTAAAAATCTTTATGCATTCCCTAACAATACTTTTAAGACCAGGTACCCTAATGGTATGTAAAAGTAAATGTGATAAAATGCAGTGAGCACATACTACATCTAGCTAAAGCGTAGTAGGCCCTTTAATATTTATATTACATTTTTTCCCCATAAGCACATTCATTCTGTAAATGGGTACCAACTCATTCTCATCAAGTAAGAGTTGTCACAAAGATGAAGATAATCCAACATGCATGTTTCCTCTATTTTTCTAGATGTAATCCATTGCAAAGAAATATGAAAATGTTTATTAAACTATAAGCCTGCCTGACATTGAATACATTTTCTTCAATAGATGCAGTATCAGAAAGATTATTGCCAAAAAAATATTTTAAAATTATGATTGTCATGGTAACTACCAGCTGCTGTTTTACCAGTTCCACTACCAATATTAAGGATATGCTAGAGCTGTAATGCAACAAAGGAAAGGAAAATACTTCCTTGATCACACAGTGATGAATTTTTTATAAGCTTTTCAAAACCTGCCATCTTTTAGAAACACTCACACTATAACATATATAATAAACTTTTAATAAAAAATATGTGCATGCTTATAGTAAAACTAATGAAGACCATTTGATTTCAGCAGCACTAGCTGCTTTAGTTTTTAACAGCCTCAGTATGGCAACTGTGCACAATCTCATTGATAAATATGCACCAAATGACAAATTAATATGTGCTGGCCCTTCTCAGCTACAGCTACAAATGTTATTATAATGCTTTGGACATTAGTCAATTTTGTCTGTCTGGGGAAAGGTTGATTCAAGCAGCATATGGATCTGCTATAGAGAGGTTTAAGCTGCCCTCTATGTGAGGAGAGTGTGAGCTACATTGTGACTTAACCCAAAAACAACCTCAAAATCATGACTATTAGAAAGGAATGGATTTTGTTAAGCTGCCAAATCCATTAAATTGTTTAACTACAGAGAAGACTGTTATTGAAATCCCAGTGGGACTTCTGTTTAGATGGTCTGGGAACTGTTTTTCAACAAACAGCATGTACTTCCACATGTTAAGTTTCCTTTCACTCTGCTTTTCACTCTGCTTTTGGACAGGAAATTGCGAATCTATAAGATTTGATCTTTTGAAATATTCAGATGATTCTGTAACCCAAGAAAGTTAACAATGCATACGATAACAGTGATAACAATGCATAGGACTATAAAACATGGTCTACTGTGTTATTAATTTGCTTAATTTCTGAAATTGAACAAGTAATGATAGAAATTTAAGAAAAAGACTGAAAAAAGCTCAAAAAATATAAAGATTTTTATTTTTATAGCCAAATGGACATTATGTGCACCTTTTAATCTGTCGAAAATATTTTTTATTATAATACCCTATATTTAAAGCTGTGAACTGGCAGTTTTGGCATATTTGTGTATCTAGTTAAAACCAGGGATTAAATATTCTCTGTAAACTCAAAGATGCTTTATAGGAGCTGTCAATCAATCCCTGAAACTTTCCATTGTCTTCTAGTTCTGGTATTTTTCCTATTAACTGACTTCCTTGTTCAATTTATGAACCAGATTTCCTCTGCTTTGAAACAGCCTGCCCTGAATTATTACTGTACACAATGGGAGAGGTACTCTGGTAACTGGTGTAGAAAGGATCTTGACCTTAACTCTTGCAGAATTGAGCTAACTTGTAAACCTGTATAAAGAGTGAGCTTGGATTATTTCTTGCCGGCAGCTGACAATTGTCCATAAGATTATTAGTTGTACAGTGGAGGTAAAATTTTTATTTTTAATAGAAATTGAATTTGTATTGCAAAAAACTTTAGTACAGAAAAAATCTCACGGGTAATAAATCAGCTAAAAAATGTTGCAGAAAGTATCTGAAATCTAAACACTGGTTGTTTACACAACATACTTCTTTAAAAGAGTAAATAAAATTATTCACTGATCATCATGAAGGAATAAAAACTTGAAAAAATAGAAGAAAAAGGAAAAGGATATACACCAGGATAAAAATGTGTAATTTTTTAAAATCAGATAAACTAACTTTTAGATATGTGCTTGATCCAAGAAACTAATATTAAATTTTCATAAATTTATGGTATTTTTGCTGAAAGTAGTTCCAGTCCAGCTGAGAAGCAGAGACCTGGAGAAACTAAAGATTTATTCACTTGTAATTATGGGGGTTTCTTTAATTGCAGTGAATGCACAAATCATTGTTCTGTTAGATAGAGTATAATAAGACACAAAATTGGTTTCGATGGTTCTCCTCAGATGCTACTAAAGCCTCCATTTAAAACCTCAAAATCAGCAAATGGGAAAGTAAACATCATATTTGGAACACTGGAAAGGTAAAAACTTGCTGCAAAAGAAATAGATGCTAAGAATTTAACAGCATATTCAAAAAAAGTGATTAACTGGAAAAAAAAAACCCACAGAAAAAAGTCTGTGATTCTGACAAAGCAGTCAGAACCCTCAATCTCTTCTTAATTTAGAACATACACTGCAGTTCTACTTCTATTTGGAACTTTATCACACATCCTTAATATACCAAAGCCAAATAGACAAAAGTCATTTGCATCCTGCAAAACCCAGAAACTGATATTTGCAATATTCTGCACTGACTTTATCAACCAGTAATCTCATGGGCTCTCTAGAACTTAAAAAAAACCAAAAAAACCAACTCCTAATTAAAAATATAAAAGAAAATGCCAGTGCACTTTAGCCTTCTTCCAGTGCAACTCTTGCAGAGTGTTTTCTTCTGAAACATGCTTTCAAAACACCCTGTCTCTAGAGCAAAATATCAAGTAAAACATAAATCCACATAGTGCTGTTATCCACTTTCTTATCAACACCATGTCTAATTAAGCTTTTGTAACTGCTGGAAGCCATGTCTATTCCTCTCTTTTTCATTAGTTGAAAGACTATTAAAATACAATGAGTACATTAAAAAATTAATTTGGAAACAAACTAAAATTGGAGAGGAAAGACTGGTACATAAGGAAAGAAAAAAACCCACCACATTCCAAAATCATTTTGATGTTCCCCTGCATAACATTACAACACTCTGAAGACTGCTCTAAATTACAGCAAGCTTTAAGAATTGGCTCAGGCACTGGTGGAAGAGTGCACTGAAAGAGAAGTGAACACATCTATTCCCTGCTTTTGCTACTGAAGAACATCTATCCCCCACACCACCTGGGGAATGCCACTTTTCCACAGGCTCTATTGTGGGCCTTGAATGCCACAAAAAGTGGCTTTGACCAGGCCTGACTATCAAAGCAAGGTTAGAGCATAAGCAGAATGTTGTTCCTTTTTTGCCAGCTACAATCCAGCTAAGACCTCCCTTTGACCCGTGCGAACAGGAAAGGGATGGATGCTTTGATTCTTGGTCCATCACCTTTGCCTGCTTCTGATACGAGACAAAGCCCCCAAAATCACTAGAAATGCATCCAAACCAGTCTGACTGATCCCATCCCTGGTAGACTGCTCATCTGTCTTTTAAACCTGTTTTTCAGAGCAATACATTTATGCAAAAGGACTTTCCCTCCCAAAAGGTCAGTCAAAAGAGCTCTTTGTTCAAACTGGAATCTGAAAATATCTCTGAGAGAAAAAAAGGTACTTTCTCTGCACATATTTTTAAGAAAAACATATATGCTACCAATACTGTCCTCTAGAAGGTAATCTAAAAGGATGTGCAACTTTGGTTGAAATTTCCCTTCACACCAAAAAAAATCCATTTTGTGTCACTAGTATGCACAAGAATATCAGAACAGCTGAAGTGCTTTAACACAAAATTTCTAAACCATCACCCTTCCACTAGGAAAAGTACATCTGTACTTCTATTTAGAGGAGGAGGAACAGGAAGAACACTCAAGCTCTGGATGGTCTTTGCCTGTTTCACTAGCTCACACCCTGGGTTTCCTTACTTTCCCCAAGACAAATGCAGTCTTTATTGGCATAATCAACTTCCTGCTTTGTTTCCTACTGCTCCCCTGGTAAATTCTAATATGTTATATTGCTTCTTGGATTCACAGTGTTGCTAAAATTTCTTTTCAGAGCTGCAATAACTAATTTAGAAATCATCATTATAAGTGTGTTTCCTTCCGTAGATTATCTACCTTAGACTTCATCCAGAATGTTTGCCTGGTCTTTTAGTACTGTCCTAGTCTTCTGTGACTAGGCTTGCTTTATTGAACCATATTTAGCAATTTGTAACAGTGCCAAACATTGTCAATTCACTATTCACATCACTTACCTGAACATTCAAATGAAAAAGCTCAGGGATATAATTTTATTCATTATGAGAATGCTTATTTTTAAATGAAACGTTTTACAGTAATTTTAGCAGCTTATAATGTCACGCAGCACTTGTCGAGCTGACATAACTGCTTTGAGGTCTAAGGTATAATTAGTGAGAAAGCACATCAAATTTGGGATTGACTTGAGTGAGATTTATCAAATATTTAGTTTTAAACCCAGACTTTAGCATGTCGCTGAATAGGTATGTAAGCTGAAATCTAAAATTAAAAAATTAAACAAAAAGCCTCCATAAACCCATAAATCCACACTTTTCAAGCACTGATATTTTTGTGTATTGTATTCTGATGGAATTAATAAGTGTTCTAATTAGAAATATCTTGAAAATCAGCACTAAAGTTATCTTATTTTCAAATATATTCAACTTTTTAACTGTTATTGTTGAATGTTATTAACTCGGTGGACCAAGAAAAAAAGACTTCAGAAGCCATCAATGCAGGATATCACAGTGCAAATAAGAAATATAACAAGCCACAGGGTGGTCAGGAATGTTTCATTTTATACACTAAAGGAAATATGTTCTTCATTAATTGTATAAAGTCACTTTTGTGATTTAAAATACCTAATAATGAAGGAAACTGCTCCTTGCTAGGGATTTGAAAAGCCCGGAATGGTTTGATGACAAGATTGTCACTGTCAGTTAATAATTCCATTCTCATTGAGCAGCTCTGACAATGTGAAATCACTCTCAAAATAAACCCTCTTATACTAGGCAAAAGTAATAGTAAAATACATCAGGAAAGTTTTCCTACAGAGCTATTTTCCCACTTCATAAGCAGGGATAGGCAAATGCAGCTACCAGTAACTGAACTAACTCTAGGTTAAAATTAGCAAAGTTACAAATAAACACTTTTTTTTTTTCAAAATTGTCATGGCTCATGCATAATTCAAAATGAGAACAAAGGCTAAATTATAAATCACCGGATAAATTAATTATTATAATAATTCTGCATTCCCCACTTATAAGTATGCAAGTACTTCACAGTCTACACAGACAATAAACCCTTTCTTCTCTAGACTACTACAGCCATGACCACACTAGACATTATGACCCTTGAAAAGTTTGAGCTTTAAATTAGGTCACTATATAGATTTTCCTATTTTGAATTGTCTGACCCTCTTGTGAAGAGGTAAACATTTGTCATTTATTTTGAGAAGATATGGAAATGGTGGCTGAGCATTAAAGTGTTCATAAATTGAACACTTTTACAATCCAATGTGTGAAACATGAAATGGAACTGAATTTGTGTGATAAAACTGAAGCAACGAAATGTTATGCCTCTCTTGGAGCTATGAGCCCTCCATTTGCCAAATATTAGAAATCAGACTGTCATCTACTTTCCTCAAAAATTGTGTAGAGAAGTAAAGACACTACTGAAAATTTGAGTGAGCCAGTTAATATTCTCTCATGGCTTCTGTTTAATTATCTTCTCTGCTGCTCAGTATAGTGTGCCTGCATGCATTTTTTACATTTGTTACAAAAATTTAAATCATGGTGAGTAATAATTTGGGTTCAAGTTTAATAAATACCTAAACCTCACCTCCATGGGAAGTTGAGTATGGAGTGAGATGCTGAGTAAGAGAATATCCAGGTGTTGGAAGAGCAACCTGCAAGATTAACAAGTTCTCCCTTCTCCCTGCTTACAGATCATCTTATACTAAGAGAGGTTTATAATACATGTATAGATTTTGCTAAATTTATATATCTTATTTAAAACTTTGATGAGCCTAAATAGGCTGCTTCACAGGAGATCTAACCATTCATATATTGTCCAGGATCATGTGAAAATTTTTAATCAAGCTTTTCATTAAGAGGTTTCTTCCCTTAGCAAATTTTATCTTCTTAAGATAGTCAGAGAAAATAGTTCTGAGAACCATGAAGAAAGACTGGGAAAGAGGGACTTGTCCAGCCAGGAGTAGAAATGTCTTCAGGAGCACCTAAGAAGCTCTGAACAATGAGAACAAAGCCGTGCTTCTCACAATGGAGCATGAACTGGGGCAAGTGGGACAAGAAAAGACAATGGACATGACCTGAAGAGAGTTCTACTACCATGAGGAAAGTCATGGGACAGATTTGCCTAGAGAGGTTGAGCAGTCTCCATTCCCATAGTTTCTCATGTTTCAAAAAAGCCCTGAGCCCTGGTTTGATCTCACAGCTGATCCTGTTTGTACACAAGTTTGGACTGAGGACATCTCAAAGTCCCTTCACATGTGAATGATCCTATGATTCTGTGCTAATATCAAATATCAAACTTCATCATTTAATGTTTTGAAGGTTCCATTCAACATACGCTCCTGCTTATCAGTGATTATTGTATTTATAAGAGATAGTTGAAATACTTAGCGTAAGTTCACTTTTATATTCCATATAGAGATAGCTCTGAAATAGATACAAAATACTTGTCTTATTTTATTTTAAAAATAACAAGTATTTCTGTACAATTTGAGCAAAATTCTAATTATATTTTTATATTTCTTCCTAGTTGCTGTTAAACAGAATAAGAGCAACAACTGAAAAATCACAGAAATGACAGCGAGTTGTTAGGAGTTAAAAGAAAACCTCAATCTCTGCTTTTGTTTCATAAAGTATATATTTTTTCATTCCTCACATTTTCACAGTTTAATGAAATTTTACTTTAATTTTGAGTTCTAAAAAATAATATTATTTTTCATCATAAATATATGATTTCAAGTATTTAAAATATTCCCAAAATCCGTAATCACAGCTGTGACCCTAGTTATTCTCTAGAGACATTAAAATCCCCCCAAACCAAATAAAATCAAAAAAACCTGTCCTCTGACTTTTCTCTCCCATCAAATATTTTTTTTCTCCAAACTGTGGGATTTCTATGTGATGGAAATGCAGTGAAGGAAAATAATATACACAATAGGTAGTTTACGAGTTTGTAGAAGTCTTCATATGCATTTGCTTGATAACATATTTTCCGTAGTTTAAAATCTGTGATGAAATATGTCTTTCAGGGTTTATTCTGTACAGTTTAGCTTTTTAATATTTCTATATACTATAAGAAAATAAGATGTTGAAGGGCTAATTAAAATTACCTCCAAGCAAAACATTGACTAGTCAACCAATGTCACCCTTCATGTTATCATTTCTCACCCACTGTATGTTTGACAGTTCTTCATAAGCCCATTTTACTTGATCTCAATAACAATCACTACCAAATTTTCTGAAGGTCAACTCATTTATCTTATACTTAACATTCAGTTTTCCTCCTATTCTCCTTGAGCTGTGAGTAGTGTTGACCTTCCAAGTCTGGTAGCAGGTGGGCAGCAATGGATTCATCCTAAAGTCATAGACATACCAAGAGATTATCTTTCCCAAGAAGAACAATATACCCCAAAGAAAGGAAGGACCTATGTTCAGTGGTTTTATCAAACTTGACAAGCAACCTTATCGCAACTACGGCAGTGCTGCTGAGCTTGCCTACGTGCAAAAAAAGCCAGAACATGGTGTTACTAATATATAAGTAGGACAAAGTTAATTATTTCCCAAAACTCAGAGAATTTAAGAAATAACTTGGACTTAGTGATGCCTAAGAAGTTGCGAATTCTAACCTGAACTGTGGTTCTGACTGAGGCATTAATTTTTCCATGATTGCATTCTAGATGTTACAACAATTTCTTTATTAGGACACTCTCAATGTCAGAATCACATGGCAGAGGTGATGGTTTTAAGGTCTGCAGGACTCTGATCAAGGCTGCTGCTGAAATAGTAACCACAGAGAAGAGAAAGGAAACTAGTATATGTCACATTGAATCACTCAGCAATGAAAAATGTAGGAACTCAAATTTACAGGCCACATAGTAGGAAGAAATGTGTGTCTTTTCCTGTTTTTAATTTTGGGATGGGTTTTTTGTTTGTTATAAGTATGCTTCCAAATACTGTATAGAAAAAACAAATTCAAGGTCAGTTACGAGCTACTCCTGAATGGGGAGTGACTATATGTGCTTTTGTTAGGTACCATTCTTGAAGGCTAAGAGTAATATAGACTAAAAAGCTACAAAACTGTGGAATTAAATTCTAATATAAAAATCTTCCAGGAAAATAATTTTTGAAAAAAGGTCTGAAAATGGTTGTTTCAGTGAAATCATAATGGAAATTAAAATGACTGTGTAGTATATGCAAAAGCCCACATATAATCCTTATTTTCTTAAAAACATCTTGATTTGCTAAATTTGACATTCAAGTAATATATCATCCTCATTTTCAATTGGAAAGATGACTTCTGGTGACTAATCATTTTCAGCAAATAAACCTTTTCTTTAAATCAAAAGAACCCTGTCCCCGCTTTGGACGATAATGATGATTATTATTAAGTATTCTGGTTTTTTTCTTTAAATGTTCTCTGAAGTAGTTACTGACCCTTTATAATTTGATTTACTAGGAAGGTCCTATAAAATAATATTGAGAATCTCCTGTTGTGCTCTTAGCTAGACTATTTGCTCTTCTTAGCACTTGAACAATTACTGAATAGCAGATTCTGTCATGCTTAATTGATATAGATTCCATTATTCCAACAACTGAATTACCATTAAGAATTGTGTTGCTAAGCTTTATGGTATGTCATTCTTTCATTAACATCAGTAAGCTTGCTTTATTCCTAATATATGACATTTTTTTTCATACCCCTAAATGAAATTATTAGCAGGCTAAAATTATTTAATACAGATTCTATTAAGAACTGGAAAGATAGTTTAAAGTATTCTCTGTCCTGTGACAATATAATGAGATGTTACTGGGAGATTTGAAAGGATTCACATTAAATTATTTTAAGATTTTGTCCAAAAAAAGTTTAAAAAAAACCATTTAATTCTTATGATCCTAATAGGCACTAAAATACATGGTATTACCTATTTTCTATTAACTAAACTAAACTAACTCAAACCCCCCCAAAAAACCCAAATTAATTTTCTTCTGGACAAATGTCACACCATATCTGAAATGTAAGAAATATTTTTTTGTTGTTATGATTAGGAAAGATACTCCCATAATAAAAAAATCTTTAAAACTGAAAGTATAACAAAAATTCCAATTATTTTAGCTATTCAGCATTTTATTTAATAGATCTAGATAAATATTTAAGTATAACCAAATGCTTATTTCTCCTTTAGAGTTTTAGGTGCACTGTAAGTGGAATGTAACAAAATCATTTCCGTGATGATCAGCTGGAATTTCCCCAAATGAGCAAAAAAATCCTGACCAAAAACTTTTTGGGGGGTGGGGAGGTGTAGTGGCCAACGGCTGGCCTGAAGGCCTCACAATTATAATTAATATCCCTTTAATAACTGAAAGGTAACTAATTATATAAGTACCTTCATTAGATAACCTGACCAGTGTGGACTGTTGGAGAGCAGGCCCAGGCCGTTGGGGACACAAGCAGCCATGGCTGGTTGGCCGGGTGGCAACTGGTTCACCAACAGGGATTGACCATGCAGACCTTCAGATCTGTATAAAGGGAAGAAAACTCAATAAAAGTTGGCTGTTGTGCATGAACCCAGTGTGTCTTGTCACTTGTCTGTCTCCGAAACTGCGACAGGGAGGTGGAGAGAGAGAAAGAGGGAAAAAAGAGAGATTACAGTGAGATATGCTTTATTTGACATATTATCCCTATGGAACAATTAATTTGGGGAATTTAATGGAGTTTTTCACTAACTGATAGAGCTGTGTAATGTTTCTCCATTCTTCTATTAAAATATTCTAATTAAATCAGTCATCCTAGTCCCATCTGTTATATACTGCTCTCATGTGGGGTGGCTGCTGGATTCTCTCCAGGGCAGCCACTGTATTTAGCTCTCTTCATGGCTGGTTGAATGTCAGACACAGCAGAATCTTGTTCTCAGTTAGAAATTACTGCTGAAATATATTTTGCTGTTACATCACACATGAAAGAAACCCCAGGACAATATGCCCATCAGTAAAAATTGTAGGTTGACAAGAAAAACTGAATCATATCTCCCTGTTATTTTCTGTGGTGCTGGAATGCTTTTTAGTTCTTATGAGACAAGGAAGGACAAATACATCTTGGAGAAAAAAAAAGGTGTCTAATTAGCTATCAAAGTATGCTTTGAGCACTATTCTCCTCCATGTCAAAGAAGACACTCCTTTATAAAAATTGCTGTAGAAACTGTTTATCAAAGGAACATTAACTGAGTAGATGACAGATTATCTGTGGTGCTACAGGGGCAACTGAAATCAAACACACTCGCAAATCTTCACAAGTGCATCACAGAGCTGTGTGCCACCAGACCAGTTGCTTACAACACTTTGGACAAAATCCTGGTTCCATTGAAGTCACTGAATTTTACACTGACTTCAACACAGCCGGGATTTCTGCCTCTGAAGATAATCTATATGCATCTGTCAACTAACTTAAAGTAAATTTGGTTCCTTCACTCCCCAGAATAAATGAGCTTTATAGTTTTCAAGGTCAAATTTGTTTAAATTAGTTCAGCTCTGATTACTCTGTCACAGGAAGGAGGTACCACAACTTTAGGTAACCATATAGCTGTGGTGAGAGACACATGTTCAAGTGGAAAGATTTATCATGTTTATACATTGGATTGATAGTTTATATTCTATGTCTGTAAAATTTGCAATAAATATGTAGAGTCACCTTTAAAACCAGCCAACCATCAGCTGATTCACTTAAATATGGTTATGTTTCTCAGGCTTTCATAAATTTTCTTTAAAACTTCCACACAACTTTCTGTATCTATTTGCATGAATATAATATAAATACTTGTCAAAGGGTGAAATATAACAACTCTGAACTCCTTTACAGGAGTCATGGGGTAAGAAAAGTATTTTGCAGATTTACACAGGTAAAGTATACCCCTACAGAGTCTAGTAAAGCTTAATGGATTGCAAAGGAATTGCAAACAGACTTCAGTAAAGCCTCTGGACAGTATTTGTGAAAAGCAATGACAAATGAAATGTTCAGCACACCCAAGTATTTGAGATAATTTTTGAATAATAGTTCCTATTGAAATAATACAACTTTTCTCCTCCTTAATGTGGTCTATTAAACTCCTAGAGAATTCTGTGACAGCAGAAGTAGGAATTACCACTAAAAACTAGGGCAGACTTAGTGTGCAGACAATCTTCACAGCAACATATACACTGTAAAGGAGTGAGAGATTTGATTCCCTGAATCAGCTTTATGTCCTTCTCCTTTTTAAAACCAAAACAGTAATACGTTTTCACTGAAGAAATGTGGTGGCTAATCGATTGGGCATTCCATCCTTCAACTTAAGAAACAACTTACCCAATCAGAGTGTAGCATACTGAAAGGATCAAAAAGCTATCAATTATAATATTATGAAAGCAGAAGTATACAATTAATATAGTTTGTGAAATTATTGGGGAAAAAAGCACCAAAAATTTATACAAAACATAGACAGCAAGGAAAACAGATATACAGAAGTTTTCTTCTGAGTTAAGAGCTCATCTGACCAGAATATCTTTACTCATAAATATATGTATATATTCACATTCTAAATTACATATCAAATATCTGCAGTTATACGCATGAAGTCTAGAAGTTTTATGAAATATAACATTAAGATTACCTACCTCTAGTACTTTTCTAACTCAAAAACATATTTCTTAATGATATGTACCTCTTAAAATGAGGTTTATTTGTGCAAAACTTTTACTCTTTCTTCAGTAAGAAATCTGTCCCAAAATGTAAATTTATTACAACTAGTCTCTCTATAATTCTATTTAAAATATAAAAAATATAAATTTTACTTACAATATAATAATTTTAAAACCATCGCCTAACAAATATTTATGGAAAATAGCATAGATTAATTTTTAATATATCTATTAATTAATCATGGATCATAGTGGAAGGTGTCCCTGCCCATGACAAGAGCTTTTGAACTAGAAGATCTTTAAAAGCCCTTCCAAACCAAACTAAATTCTATGTTTCTCTGAGTATCCAGGATTAATTGAATTTGAATGCTGGTTTCTCTTATCTATTTGAACTGTGGTATTTGCTGTTCTTTTGTCAACTATGACTATTATTATTACTGCATAATTAATGGTTAATATTTAAGTCTACAGAGCTACTTTTATTTTTGTTGGTTCTTTGGTTTTGATTGGTTTTAGAGGTTCAGTGGTTTCTGTTAGAGATCAAAAGTCTTTGCCTTTTCACAGCCAGATGGTTCAGTTTCCATGTTCATTGGGAGGGCCACCTTCCAAAGGCCAGCTGGATAAAAAAAGAGCAAGAAACAAATAGTAGGAAACCACATCTTCAATACAAAGCCTTCAGAAATATGAAGGCAACCACAAAAGGCAGGAGGTGAAGTGCTAGAATAGAAAAGACAGTCAAACGTAATATGAATTTTGATATTTAATATGATTTCAGTATGACACAAGATGAGTATGGCTCTACCCCATGCAGATGACATCAACCCTCGTAAGAGACTGCAAAGACTGCTTCCCCCAGTAATCTCTGAAAAATCAAGTAAGGTAAAGGTTATTTCATGATGCAAAATGGTTCCATTACTTAAGTGACTTTTCATAGTATAAAAACGGGTGAGAGAAAATGCCTATTAAATCACTGATTCTTTTTACTACTACTGAAGAATTAATCGATAATATAGATATCCCTACCACGTACACTTGATTTGAATGTGTTCGTGAATTATCTCTGAGATTTTATTCCTTGGGGAAATAGAGACCATCCTCAGTTCATTTTACCTAACATTTAGCTTTATCTAATTATTTTTCTTACTTTGAATCATTTCCTTTTACTTCCCTCTACAGCCATAATTTAGTTTTCTCTTTTCTTTTAGTATCAGAAAGCCATTTCCAACAGGATTTTTCTCTAAACAGTGTTTTAGTTATGAAATATATATCTTCCTTTTTTCCAGAACAAAATTTATTGACTTCCACAAAATCCTGATCAAATCGTAAAATCCCCTGTTTAGACACTGGTTCTGATTTCTACACTGCTCCATGTATAATTGTGTATTGTTGGAAGACTGCAAAATGTCTGTAAAAGACAACAAAATTGAAATGGTGGAGTTTCATGATACTTCATACAGAAGCAGATCACTCTAACCCATAATTTGTTTTGAAGTTAAACATGCACATAAGGTATTTTACTATTGTTTGATTGTTTGTTTCAAATGCCATATAAAAATATGAGTACAGTATATTCAAAAAGACATTTTAGATTTTTCCCACCTATGGGGAGCAATTTCACTGTAGAAGGAAAAACATTTTTCAAATAGGAGCTAGTTCTCACTTCTAGTCCTAGAGGACTAGAGATAATGAACTGTAATGTTGTGACATTTTTATGTACTGAAAAAGTATCTCTAATTTTAACAGATTTTTATAGTTCTCTTTGAGAGTTCTCTTCCATGAAGCTCAAAGCATTGCTATTAAGGTAAAGCATTTATTATCATGCACAAAAGTAAAATAATTCCAAATAAAAGCCCTGGGTAGTATAAAGTATTAGGTTTTATTTTTTGCTAGTCTCCATTTTATGAAATATTGCATGCTGTAGGAATGTGAGTATTATATCTTGTTTTTTTAGCTCTTGTATGGAGCTAGGTGTTGACTCTCCATTATCAGCTAAAATATGTCATTTGAAAAGGGATTTTTCTCCTTCTCTTTCATAACACCCTCAAAATGGCTTTTCCAGAAAGCATTTGTGAATCCAAGCTAAGCAGGCAAGGGAAGAGAATGAAGAGCAGTCTTCCAAGCCAAGCCCAGAGAAGCCAAGCACGTTTTGCTGGTGAAGAGAGCAGGAGTGATGATGAATAGTAAACACAAGCTGTCCTTTTGTAATAGGTAGTCAGAGCAAGCCAAACCAAAATGCTTCTAACCTAGTTCTCAAAAAGAAAGACCTCATTTACAGATGCTGTCTCCTGCTGGAGGCTTTGTGTGGCTTCCACTGGCCTTCACTGACAAGCAATTAAGTGCAAGCAATTAGTCTCTCAAGAGGTAACTAAAATTTAGGTGCATATTATATTCTAAAATTTAGTAGTCTTTATTGTGCACTTGTAGACCTCATCACACTGTCATATTCCACATGTAGCAGCAATTTTAGGAAGGAACATGCTTTCTTTCAAAATGAATTTAAGCATAAAACAATTAAAATCACAATATAATTGCTTACAAAAACTACAAAATTATTTCCATTACTAATATACATAATGTTGCTGCTACTTTTTGCCACTTACAAGCAATTTCTACTGTTTTTCATATTCATAGGGATGTTTTCCAGATATTAATACCTACTGGAGCATATATTTTTCTCAACTAAGATCTTTGTGGTGATTTAATTTGCATTGGTAAAAACCTTTTCTGAAAGTGAAATGGCACATGTTTCCTTGTCGTTTCTCCTCTTGCTCTTATAAGATGCATCTAACCCTGGCTTTGCTGAGCAACAACTCTGAGCTGAACATCTAATGGACAGGCAGCAAGTTAATGTCAGTAATGCCTGATATTGACATGTGGGATCTGCGTAACACGTGGACCATGGAGCAGTTCAAAAGCCTGCTGACAACCCATGGTGAGTTCATTATCTAGCACAAAATAGGCAGGCAGGTATATGGGACTATGGTTTGCAGAGAGAGGGAAAGTGGGAAGATGTACTTATTTTTGAAAGAACAAGTAGGGCAGTCAGAACAGATAAGTCAATTAGCTACAGAGATTAAAATGTTCTTGCAATTAAATTTTAGGGAAAAGAGAATTCTTGTATCAAATGCAGATACCAGTCTATAGCTGCATAGCAGACTTTACATTAGTTATATTGAATAAATCTTGATTATTTTATACTAAATTAAATTTCAAAAAAATACCAATCTATAAGAATATTTACTATGCATTACAAATATTAAATAATACTGTATTTCTATGATTAGAAGTAATATCTAATGAGGATTTCTTGACTAGAAAACTGTCCTTTGTGCCCTGAAATATAAAGTGGGTTTTTTGTCCAGGCACAGTGAATAAAGAGTTGCAGTGAAGCTCTTTAGAGCCTGTGAACAAAAAGTAACAGAAGAATGTGCAAGAAGCAGAGACAGAGCTATTCCAGGAGCCAAAATGAAAAACATCACCCTAATCTTTCTTGAGACTGGACCAATCTTGTATTATGAACATGAAAATTTCTTTGCACTCTCAGTATAAAGGGCTTACCTATTTGCTTATTAGTATATTTTTTTCTAAAAGGTATAAAACTTTGGCACCAAATGTAAAAAAAAAAAAAAAAAATTGTACATTTGCAATTTTCTTTTTATTATTTCTTAATATTTAAATCAAATTAGAGGGCACTTCTAATTAAGGTCACAGACTTTGTGAAGACTTTGCTACACCCTTAAATACACTTTCTTATTTCTACTTACTCATATACTCTTCCTTCTCTGTCTTCTCCTTTCTTCCTCCAGGAGCAATTTTCAAGTGAAATGTAAAGTGAGTCACACTTTGGACAGATTTAACATTAACAATTTAAGTAAATTCACTCTAAGTAAATGTTGAAATTATATGAAAAACGTAATGGAAATAAAATTAAGGTACTCTGCAACTTTTAAAAGAATTCTCATATAGAATATATTTTCTGTAAGAAAACCTCTAACAATTATTAGCAATACATGCAGCTAACATACAATAACTATTAATAAAAAGTAAAGTCCACAATTTCACTACTTCTAAGAGAAGTAATATTACAAATGGCAAGTATCACCAAAATATCTGAGAAAGCAGGTGTGAATCCGGAACCTTTCAAACTCAGCATCAAAACCTCTTAGTCTGCAAATGTTCGATTCAGTAGGCATTAGACTGTGTCTTCAAACTACTTCTTTTAATAAATGACAATGTTGCATTGAAATATCATTTAGGGAGAACTGGAAAGCATTTCGACATTCCTAAAGTTTTTTCACAAGTCCCAATCTAGAAATATGTTCTGTGTAAGTACCTCAAAAAGGAAAGAAGGGGGAAGGGAGGAGGAATGACAGGGGCAAAGAAAGGATGAAAGATAGGAAGGCAGTTCAGGCATAGAAATTTATTTCTGCAATCAACAGTGCAAACATGGAATGAGATTTCTGGTTATAGACCCATTTCTTTCAGATGAAAGACAGAAATACTTCATAGTTTCATGCCATGCCAAAATGGGGTGTTGTCTAACTTTGAAAATCTCCCAACTTAATGACTCGTATTTATAATAATGATTAATAATCTTTCCAAATCCCATTTTAGTCCTAAATATAGGCAGCTAGATAGATGACTGTTCATTCCCACAATAATACTTAGACTGTTTAGACTGGAACACAGTCTAAAATAGATGCCACCATGGGAAAAGAAAAGAAATGAAAAAAAAATAGGTTAAATATGTTCTAATTTGAAATGAGTTCTTGTATGAAGACTGGTATGATGCAAAGTTTTCTCATATCTTTCCAAGATGCAATTGTCTGCTAACTTCCACATTTTTAGCCTAAAGAAAATAAAAGGACTGTAGGACTACTAAAATGTCTCTCCAGGAAAACTGGAATTCAGAAAACAAATCACATAATCCAAGCAGAATTTCAAAGAAGGTGTCATGTCAAAAGAACATAAAATATTGAATGAGTGGTATGAATGACTAGGAGACCCCCATCTCAAATATGGTGTTAGTATGAGAAGTAACAGGATACCTATTCAATGTGTTTACCTTTCACATATGAAAACACTGTCACTAGAAAAATATAATTGCAACATCTTTCCAATATGGACAAATGCAAAAGTGCCTAACAAATGGACCAAATGAAACATTCAGTCATTTTTTCTCTTTATGGGAAAATCCTGGCTATGCATGTTGCAGAAATATCACATAAATGTTTCTAAATGCTACCCATTAAGGGCTGCTGGTTCCCAGAGTCCATGGACATGTAATATACTAAAAAGTAATCACTTTCCTGGCATAAGAATCAAAAAATGGCAAAGTATAGTTTAAAAATCAAACAAACAAAAAAACCTCATGGTGAAATAAAGTAGTTCTGTTGTCCACATCTCCTTCATGTTTTCTTTGCCCCTATCTTTCATTGTGTCTTCTGGGACTTGATGTAAGATTTCAAGAAGGGTTTAAAGATTAAATTTCTTTCTGTGTTAATCCTCTAAGCTTTTCCCTTTGGAATCCTAACTTCAATGACACACTGTTCACTCACAGTGTCCAAACTATATTTGTTTTAGTAATGAGGCACTAACGCAGTGTTGCTCAATTCTCAGCTGTCTAAAGATTGGTTTTATTTTCAGAGGGGCAGATCCACCTCCTAGAGAAACACCAAAGTACTATTTAGGTAAGAGAGAGACAGGGAGAGAGAGAGAAAGAGAGAGAGATGACCCGAGAGAGATGACCCTTCACAGCTACATGACTGTGAACAAGCTAAGCAGAACATTTTCACTGTGTTTAACATCCAGCAGTAGACCACAGAGTAAAGCAGTAAATAATGATTTCCAGGACTTCCTACCATCTTATGAAACATTTCAAAAGTAACATACTTTTACCTGACCTGTTAAGTGACATTTGACATGTCATCTAATAAGACAGCTAATTGTTGTTGTGTGTTTCTCTCCCCGTGATGCTGATAAAGGCTGCCTCTCAGCCCCTTGTCATTCCAACCCTTACTGCTGGGTTTGGTCAGCCCCTGGCCTTTACCAACCAGCTTAACTGCAGCCTCCTTCTGCCAGGTTGAATTTCATTGGGTTTTCAGCATGACCACTCCTCTGGCATGAACCGTGAGGCGCATGGAAAGTGACGAATGACAGCTGTTTGTTCAGGGTGGTTGAAACCACCCAGCTGCTTTTCAGGAAGATGCTGACGGTTTTCTTTGTCTACCTATACATAAAAAGAAAAAGAAAATTAACTTATGGAGAAACAAGAAAGTATCATGCAAATTATGACACAGATGGAACTATCTTGTGATTTCTTTACTATAGGATCTAAATTACAAATATTATGATTAATACTGCAAGATCTTTCAAGTAATAACTTACATTTATGGTTTTGCAACTTTCTATGGAAAATGTATTCACCTTCAAAGAGTACTTTATACATTTTCTTTTACCATGGCACTTAACATCAAAGGTAATTTTAACTAAGTTTCTTTAAATTATCTTTAAAATTAAGTGAAGTACAGCACTGTACTATTTCAATACAAGTTCTCTATCTGTGAACTTAATCCTGTTGTGAACTCTGTAGGGATGGTAGAGACTGTCCATATATTTTATAGGAAAAAGGATTTTGTTTCCAGGTGATACTGAATCCAAAATACTTGGAGAACTAATCTGAAATAAGATATTTAATTAGGTTTCACATAGTAGCATTGAACTTACCGTTATTATTTCTTTTTTTTTGTTGTGGTTTCACCCCAGCCAGCCACCAAGCTCCACACAGCCACTCACTCACACCCTCACCATCAGGACTGGGTAGAGATTTGGAAGGGTAAAAGCTAGAAAAATCAAGAGTTGAGATAAGGACAGTTTAATGGGGAAAGCAAAAGCCTCACACAAGCAAAGAAAAACAGGGAATTAATTCACTGCTTCCCATGGGCACGCAGGGGTTCAGCCAGCTCCAGGAAAACAGGGCCCCATCACACATAATGATGACTTGGGAAGACAAATGCTACCCCTTCCTCTTTCTTCCCCACAATTTACATACTCAGCATGATGCCATATGGTCTGGAGCACCCCTTTGGTCAGTTGGGATCACCTGTCCTGGCTGTGTCTCCTCCCAACCTCCCATGCACCCCAAACTTTCTCACCAGTGTGGCAGTAGGAAAGGCAGAAAAGGTCTTGGCTCTGTGCAAGCCCTGCTCAGCAATAGCAAAAACATCACTTTATTATCAACCCTGTGTTCAGCACAAATCCAAAACACACAGTCCCACACTAGCCACTGTGAAGAAAGTTACTCTACTCCAGCCAAAACCAGCACAGTTTTTTTAATTCTTTTAAATAAAAATTCTGCTATCAAGTTATGCATTCTACCAGTTTAAAAATAGCTACGATACATATATGTAGACTATTAAAACGAAATTCTACAGAGGGTGAAAAATTCTCTTCTACTTGAAATTTTTCTAAATTAATTTTTATTTTATTCTAAATAATGGCATACCTAGAGACTGACCCATAAAACAACTCATTCTCTCTCTTCCCCTTGCCTTCCCCCCTCCTTTTCCTGAAGGACAGGAAAAAAAATCTGCTTTCTATTTTTGCAAGGTATTATCACAGTTTTAACTTTCAACACTGTTTTCTGGGGGTAATTTTCTTTGATTCATAAATGGTTTTTATTCTGTTTCCCTGTCTTTGTATAAGATTTTTAAAAGTCATCAAAGTACCAAATGCTAAAAGTTATACACATGCAAGCAATGAATAAGTATATTTTTACAACTGCACATGTTAATTCTGCAGTACCTATTTTTCAGTGCATCAGACTTTCTTCATGACTCACAAAGTTTTCCATTTTTTGTTTTCACTTCTTTATCAAGGCAAAGCAAGAGATCAAAGACAACATATCCAGTTTTTATAACAAGACTTTTAAAATTTAATTCCTATTCAAAATATAATACTGTTTCTCTAATCTGTTAATACTGTGTGTGGAAATTGGAAGATATCATCTTCTGGGAAAAAAAAAAAAATTCTTTTTTGCCATCTGAGATTAATACCACTGAACTAATGAGACTTTCAGAATGATCCCTATTAAGTAAAGCTGATTTTAGGAGCACTGTTTATGAATATTTAGGAACCAAAACCATCATATAAAACCTTGGAAAGTGACTCTACACAAATATTGTCTGACAGTGACCTAATTAGAGTCATTTGCATACTAATGAGACTTTGAAAGAGATAAGCAATAGCATGCTTGTAATAGATAATTAATTTGTGTTTCAAAATAAGCTATGGTTATTTAACCACAATTCATATGACACATTGAATTAGAGAAGTTGAGCAAGTTATTTTATAACAATAAACAACTGTTACAGCTTTTCAGTTTTACTTAAACTCCCATTCAATAAATTTCCTTTATGGCAAAAAGGTAATGCTGTTCATTAAGCTTTGGATTTTGAAGTTGTTTTGGGAAAAAAGAAAGAGCTAGGGAATAAAGTATTTCTGCATATCATAAAAGCGCCACAACCTGTGCCATATGTTGCCCCTCATTTAGTATGTATATCAACACATCAGCCACTGCAGCTGGCGTGTGTCTTCTTTTTCCTCCTAATCATTTTCCTCTAGTCACATATTGTTTTATTTGTGCAAGACATGACCATACTTCATAACACGCCTTCCAATTCTGAAGTTTCATTGTAAGAAAAGAGGAAATTAATGGTTTAAGGCTGTATTATAAGCTTAAAAAAGACAGTGAGTTGTGGCTCTTTACATATATTTACCAATGCGCTACCATTTTCAAAACACTGAATTTCACATCTTTTCCTGTAAAAATTATGGTGAAGCTATCAGTCTCAGTTTTAGCTTACCTAAACTACATATAGTTGAAAATTAAAGTGGGTAACTGCTGTTTCAGGTTAGAAAATGACATTTCTCAAAGGTCTGACTCATAAGGAAGAACATAGACTTTTGGGAAAGCGATTAATATCTAATCAATATATATGTCTGAAAATGCTTTTTACTGATATGTAAACCAGACATTTAAGTCTTAGGTCAATCGTACTTCTGCATTCCCCTCCTACAGTAAGATGACCACATCTGTGTACAGCTTCTCTTTAAAGTCACTCCTCATATAGGGGTAGAATAAGGCTAAGTGAGTCATGTTTGGCAGATTATAAAAAATTACTGAATAGCTCCACGGAAATGTAAAAACAAAAGTTAGAAATGTAAAAATAATTCAGTCTGTCATTTCAGCCACAAAATTAGAATTGCAAACACAACCTTGTTGATTGGGCTGAGTCCCTGTAGAAATCAGTGATAAGTGGTGTCCCCTGGGGGTCTGTATTGAGACCAGTATTATTTAATATCTTCTTAATGACATAGATGAAGAGACCAAGTGCACTGTCAAAAAATTTGCGGATGACATCAAGCTGAGTGGTGCTGTTGACACACCTGAAGGAGAGGATGCCATCTCAAGAGACTTGGACAAGCTCAAGAAGTGGGCTACACTGTAAAGATTTCATAAAAATGATGCAAGTTTAAAATAATACTAACATTTAAATAGTCTGTGTGTTAAGTAGAAAAATAGCCATCTTTACACCCAAAGACAATATATGGGGTTAATTGTGCCTGTATTTCCTCTTCTACAATTAAAAACTGCATGGCATTTTTCTTCATTCTTACCCAAATATGTCAATATTCCCATTACCCTTTGTAAAATTACCCCAACAGTTAAGTATATATTTGTAGGCTAAGTTTGGGCCTAGTCTTTTTGTGAAGAGAACTCTGATAAAATCTGGAAAATTATAAGACTAAAATTTAGCTGTAATATTTACCCTTTAAAATGTTTAGTTTACAAAACCCCCCCAAACAAAAAAAAAATTTAAAAAAAAGAAAATCACGGGATACAGGGCAAATTTCTGAAAATATTCTATTAAAATCTTGAGACCTTCGTGACGTACAAGACCCTAGTGTTTGAAGGAACTTCCCAAGTGGATAAGTATTTATCTCTGTGTATATAAACTCCCCTGCAAACAAAAGGAAAGTAAAGCTTAGTGTAAAGTTCTATTATTTTCAAGGAACATGGTGAAATATATTTGCTTAATATATGCCCAAAACTATGAAAAAGTCAGAAGAAAACTGCCTCAAGCAAAGACGGAGTAAATCAATGTCTCTCACATTTTCATCTTCCATGATGAAAATCACAAAGCATTGAGTTCCAGCTAATTCACTGCAACTTAGTACAAAACTACAAAAGCTTTACAATGTCTTCCTCTTCAAAACCATCAATCTCCATTACATGTAAAACTGTGATTTGCTTTTGATTTATTTTCATAAAGTCACTCTGCAGTAAAACATTACTGTTAACAATTACAATGCACTTCATAATGCTAAAAATATGCACTACAGATATAATTGTGGGGGTGCAGTTCATATAATAAAAGGACTCCACAGAAAGATTTTCAGACATTTTATTTATCTTCATGGTAACCAAAAGGTCACCAACCAAGAATGACATTAACATGTATTTACAGCAACGAATTGTCTACCTTTGTAGACACAAAAATACTTAGATGATTAATATCACATTTGAATGGCTCCACAGAAAACAGAAGGGAGGCTGGCTAAAGAGCAGTATTATCTAATGACAGACTTTTTTCATAGATTTTTCTATATAGGCCATAAGTCGGAGACTAATTTAGAAAAGAATAGCCAGGAGTTCTCATATGTAGGAAAAATCATTCACTTGAATAGATATCTAAAGGTGGAGACAAAAACTTCACATAGAGAATTTAGGAACGTTGTGGGATTTAGATATTTCTGGGTTTTTATCAGACACAGGATCCATAATTTTTTAAAACATGGTATTGTCATGGGAGATAACTTAGTTCTTCAAAAATTCAGTCAGAAAAAAGAAGGGTGGAGAAATTTGACTCAATATTAATAAATTAAATGTTGTTGAAATATTGAAATACTTCAAAAAACTAAAGTGATCTTATTTATTAAATTGGAGTAAAAATAAAAGCATATTATCTTAAATGATAAAGTCTTCAATTTTTTCAGTGTTTGTTAGCATGGTTTTGATTGATAATGCAGAATTGTATAAATCAGATATAATTATGTTGGGTTTTATGAAAGCTTGGTAAAACTCTATATTCTGGCATCAGTTTAAGAAATTTTCTTGCTGCAAGATACAGGAATCAGCCTTCATACATAAAGCTGGCAAACACTCCTGAGAAGTCCCACTAATGGATATTACAGCACATTTTCTGTCAAGCAATGCTAAAGATAAACATTAAGTTTTGCAATAAAGATCATTAACTTCTTGATTTTTGCATTTAAACAAACATTGTATGAAGCAGCAATTTTAGTGTGACTCATCATACAACTAGACAAGGTAAAATATAGTAATTGGATGCTGTTTAGTCTAATCTGATCTGAGTGAACAGAACATGTTGTGGTTCAGAATGGTATCTTGAGGTAAGTCTTGTAGAAAGCTATGCCTTGAAGCTTCTCTACAGATAAAATCTCTGCATATCCTGGTGAGATTGTACATCAAATCCTGTGTTTGGTTTTGGGCCCCTCTCTGAGAGAGATATTAAGGTGCTGAAATGAGTGCAGAGGAGGACAATGGAGCTGGGGAAGGGTCTGGAGCACAAGTCTTATGAGCAGGAGCTGAGGGAGCTGGGCATGTTTAGCCTAGAGAAAAAGAGGCTCAGGGGAGATCTCATTTCTCTCAACAACTACAAGGTGGGGAGGGAGGATTCAGTCTCTTGTCCCAAGTAACAAGCGACAGGATGAGAGGAAATGTTCACAAGTCTAAACAGAGGAGTTTTAGATTAGATATTAGGAAAACTTTTTACGCTGAAACAGTCATTGGACTTTGGAACAGATTGCCCAGAGAAGTGGTTGAGTCGCAATCCCTGGAAATGTTCATACAATCTGCAGGTGTGGCACCTGGGGATATGGTTTAGTGGCAAACGTGGCAGTGAAGAGTTAACAGTTGAACTCTATGACCTTAGAGGTCTTTTCCAGCCTTGACAGCCCTATGATTCTATTACTGTAAGTAAATATGACATTAATTCTTGGTGAATCATAAGATGATCAGCATCCTGTTATATCCTGAAATCTTCACTATTGTTTTGGTGTTTGATAGAGATTGTAAAGCCATTAGATTAAGTAGACCAATCTCTTGTATGTCATAAATTACTTTATTGACTCACATTAAACATTTGTTTTAAGCAGGAACATGCTTCAAACTAAAACTTTGCTCTCATTATGCTATAATGCATGTTCTGGCAGATCAAAATACGTACTGGTTTGGCAACACAATGCAGAGCCTGAGGTTTGGGACTGAATTTAAGAGATATATGAAGTATCTGAGTGAGGACTTGAGCATTAGTTTACTCTGTAGGAAAAAAAAAAGCCAAAATACAAAGAAAAAGCAGATTAGATGGGGGAAAACAAGTGTTTGGTTCCTTTGGCTGTAAGATCTATAAGGTTTAGTTAGACTTGGTAAAATGGTTTGGATAGAAATAGCAGACAGAATTCCGCAAATATTGAGGAATATTTTGTGGCAAGACAGATCACCTAACTGCAGGGCTAAGTGAGCCCTAACTGAGGACTAACTGTCCTCCTCTTCTGTAATATCTGTACACTTGAGGCTGATAATTTAACCCTCATATTACTCCCATGAAGTACAGAAGAGGGGAGATTTGCTCAAGAAGCTAAAACAACTACAGTGATTTGACCAAGACTGCATTAGTTAAGAACAGCTTTATAGAGCTGCTTGCACACCTATACTACTAGGCATGGAGATACCATTCCTCTACTAATGTAAGAGTTAAGTAATTGTACATAGTACTCTTCCTAGACCCTGTCAGAGTATTTAATAACTTGCACAAATCTATTAGTAGTTAGTTAGCAGAAGACATTAGTTTATAATGTCTCCATGCCAGTAAATCTCTTTTTCTTAATATCCGAAAGAAATTCTTATTGCTATTTTTATTTTTATTGCATTATCAAGAAAACACCCACAACAACAACAAAAACTAAAAGAACCTTTCTTCCTAAAACTCCTGGCTTGTGATTCACCTTTCATTTCAAGTATTCAAATTATAGAAGGTATGTTTGGATGTATAAGCCAAAAGGTATTTTTCTCTTCTTAGACTGTGTTGCAAGTAAGTTGTCAGAGTGAATACTGAAAATTATAAAAGTTTTCAGTTGGACTGAAAGGAAGAGCTAAAGCAAAAAATTCTCAAATTGATTTAGAAAGAAAGATTCTAAGAAGTGTTGGGTGAATAAAAACTATTTGCAAAGCCCCTTTATTTAGCTGATCTAAGAAAGTCTAGTACAATTTCTTCAACCTGTTATGTGTCACACCACAGACATTTAGGCTGATTGCTGAAAAAGCAATAAGCATTTTTGCACATTTAATAGAATGCTAGCAGGCTGTCTTTAGAGGGAAGCCAGAGACACTGCCGATTTTCCTATTACATTTCTTTTCTTTATTATCCACAGACACCTGGACAATCAGTCAGGTCTGATATGACAGCAGGCACAGTAGGAAGTTATTGAAAAACCAGATGCCTAAAGACACCAAGACAACAATGGTCCTTTTACTCCCCGCCCTCCCAGCCTTATATCAGATGTGTGCAAAGTTCTGTACCGTCAAACGAGAGACTTTGGACTATTGATATTTTTGGGAGCATGCTAACATACAGCAGTTTCCCTATACATTCCACAGTCCAACAGAAGTCAAAACAATCCCAGTTCACTTTCTCTCCAGCACTCAACCTCTCATTTTCCAAGTTCCTGGCAGCAAAATTCAACTTTGTATTCTTACAAGTTCTGAGCTTACAGCACCTAAGTTCAGTGTTCTCAGAGTAAATACAACAGATAGTAATAACTGTGGGACTTCTAATTTGCACTCTCTTAACAGCAATCTTCAGCCAAACTCCTGTGCAAACACAGAAGTGTAAAATTGTTCCCTGTCCCAGGATAATGTATTTTACAGGGTTAGCAAGAAGCAATGAACATTAGCCTGAAAGGAGCTTTTTGGTTTCATGGCTAATTTGTGACACATAGGCAAACCACCTAGTTTACTAGTAGTTGGGGTAGTTCATCTAAGATAGATTCCTTTTTTCACAGTCCTTTTTCCACTACATTAAGCTACATCTTAAAGCAGAGTCAATAAGAATTGATATGACATCAATTGCTATTCCCAAACTAAAGAAAACTACTGTTTCAAAATATTTTTCAGTTTTAAATGTCTTTTTAGCATATGTGAAAGACTTGGGGGTTGGATATTTCTTTTAATTATTTATATTATATTATATTATATTATATTATATTATATTATATTATATTATATTATATTATATTATATTATGCCTGAAGGCAGTTATCAAATATATACACTGGGAAACCTTGGTCACCAGCCGCCAAAAATCTGCTTGAAGAAACTGAAAGAAAGTCTAAATACTAGCATCAGTTATTCCAAAGAGATACATAACAGCATCAGAATAAGTAATATAAAATTTTAGATTATTTCACCGACAAAAACCAAAACTCTTTCTATCTTCTCCAGAAGAAAAATACAACAGTGCAAAAAAAGTAACCTATAAGAGAAAGGACTGTATAATCCTAGGTCTTTCACATTCCATTGCTTTTTATTATGCTAACTAGGAAAACCTTCTAACGGTAACATTTCAGGCTTTTGACAGCATCAGGACTAGTAGCTTTTTATGATTTACAACAGAGATACAGTGTCTTAATGGCTGCTTTTAGCTTTTTATGGTACCATCCTCACACTTTTTTGTGAGCTGGGAGTTGTTCTTCTTTCCTAATTCATAAGATAAGTTGCATTACTTGGAGAACCTTTCAATGCTGCCATAGTTTTAAGGGGATATATTTGTATGTGGTATTTCTGTGATGAATTTGAATGTTGTTAATCTGACTGTATCTTGCCATCCACTGAATTCAAAAGGAAGTCCCAAGCAGTCAGTTCCTCCTTTCCACTCAGTGGGGCTGAACAGCACCAACTATTCACAGGCCTCAAAGCATACAAACATTATATTTATGATTATTAGGAAATTGACACGCTTAGCTATTAACAAAGCTTCCCTTCTACCTTAACTTTTGCTTGCCTGCTAATGACAAAATTTACAAGTAATGAGTCTAGTAGTGACAGAACAGAAATCCCTTCTAAAGCTAATTAAAAAGATCACTAAATTTGATATTTTCAGGAAAGAAGACAAATTAAATAAACTTATTGTCTTTGTCTTTTTTACAGTAAACATTGACGTTATTCTCCTTTCAGATGCTTTCCCTTATTTTTCTTCTCTAAGATTCCACTAGTTCTTTGGTCACTATAAATACACTTTTACTTTTTTTCCATGTTATGGTAATTTTTATTTCCCACTTTCTTTCCTGAAATTTGTTTCTTCTGCAAGGTTAAGAACAGTCGCACTGGCCTAAGTCACTACTACACAGTTTATAGGAGTTCACTGTAAACGTACGGAGTCATAGTTTTCCCTCTGGGATCTCCTTTTCTCCTTCGTTTGTCAGGTATTTATCCAGGTTTTCAGTTCTGGTCTTTGTTTTCTACTCCTAATGAAGTACTTGCAAACTAACAAAGGGAGCAACAGACCAAAGTACAGAAAAGGTGGTTAGCAGTAGTTACTGCACTTCATCAGTTTCCCCATATGTCTCCTTGTTGTAAATTATTTTGGAATCTACTAAAAGAAAAAATTATGACTTACTGTATTCTGGGCTTTTGTTGTTTATTTCTCTCCTCCCCCACCAAACCTTTCATAGTGACTCACTAAAATGTTTCCTGCTAGCATATCCACAATTTGTCTCTCAATATACCTACATATTGTCTCTCAATAAATCCACATGGGAGTGTCTGTTATTGTGGTGGAGGATTACAGGGGATCAGTAGAGAAAAATGGTTGGGGATTCCAGTGAAATTATAAACTTTTTTACTTGAGGTCTCTAAATCTACACTTCTTATTTACTTGCCCCACCAAAACATCATTTTCTCAATAACACACCTCACCTAGTCTGGAATGTAACTTATAATATTGCACCGCTGTGAAAATGCTTCTTCATATGACAACATAAATATAAAACTCTAATTCTCTGGAACTAGAAGATGAATAAAAAATTATAAGACAGCCAACCCATACAGCGTGATGTTATTTTATGACAACTTTTTCTGGTATTATGTCCAAGTGAAATGCATGAACTTCAGGTGTATCTTCTATTTCTAAAGTGCTATACGCAACCACAAGAGTAGACAAAATAAAATAAATAAACCCACATCCATTACATAGTTTCTTCAGCTATTATACATTTATCAAAGCAGCACATAAACTTGGCTAAATCTGTATCTGAATCAAAACTTCAGACTCTACTGAACTGCAAACTCTCAGGTGATGAATCCTGATTCCTGACCTAAATCAGCCCTCAGACTTTCCAGTTGAGCTACCACTAGGTTTTATTAGCTCACATTTCACTTTTCATCCTGAGTGCAAATATAAGAGAGAAAAGTGATTCTGCTTACCAGATTCACACATACCATGAGTTCTGTTATAGAAGATTCCTCATTTTACTGCTGTGAGTTAAAAACAACCGTATGTAGCTTCCCTGTCAGGTGAGAAAATATTGCCTCAGTCATGAAGAATTTTGTAAAGAGCTACTCTTTTCAGAGCATAACCTAACTCTGTGAGGCACTGCATTAAAAGTCACCTTGGAGATGTGTGCAAGCTGGAGCACATCATAAAAATGGCATTTTCTTAAAAAGAAAGGTCATCTGTTCTATTGACTCCAGGTAAAAATAGCAGAGTCTGCCAGCACTGCTATTGTGCAGCTTTTTCATGTCCTCATAGTCCAGAGAAGCCAACTGCAGAATTCAAAATTGAAGTTCTGAATTAATCCCATTTTCCAAACAGACACACAGTTACTTTAAAATCTGTGGTCCTCCCCATTAACATTTCTCTTGTATAACACATGTCAGTGGATTTTCTGGGCCACTGAGCAAGTGTGCGATGTGACAAGTGAGAGAAGAGCAAGGGTTGAGAACATGGGTGGCTCGGTTATCATAAATGTAAGTAAGCAGTATTTGCAAAGGCAAAAAAAATCCTTTTTGCTGCATAAAGCAGCACTTGAAATGTAAACACATATGCACTTTATACCTTGTGCATTAGACAAAACAAAAATACCACAAGATTCTACTAAGAGACTCAGAAAAGGGGCATAATTAACCACCATTACATTCACTCAGGCTCCATGAGAGCAGACTTTGACCTCCTTACCAACACACACATGAGCATAATGGATTCTGCATTGGTCAGGTACATACTGATCTTTTACAGAGAAGTGCAATTAAATTAAGAATAGGTCTCTTTACCATTCAAATAGTCACACTGCCTTTTTTTAGTTGCTTTAACTGTTGTACTTCTCTTTTCTGACATTTCAGTTTATAATTTACACTGCATCAGATTTCTAGTGGCAATTTCATTGTAATACATAAAAGGGTGTAAACAGATTTTTAACAAGGTGTGAGCCTGAGTCTAACAGTCAATTCTGGCACGAGTCAATTGGGCTGATGTCAGTAGAATTGGAATTGTAGTGGTATTACTGAAAGAAGAGTTTCATCCAAATTACTTCTTATACACATCACCAATAACCACAAAATAGAATCATGGAATCATTAAGGTTAGAAAAGACCTCTCAAGATCATCGAGTCCAACCTTTGACCGAACAACAGTTTAAAGCGAACCATAGCACTAGGTGCCACATCTAGTTGTTTCTTGAACACTTCCAGGGATGGTGAGTTCACCATTTTTCTGGGCAGTCTGTTCCCATGTCCATCCTGAACCTTCCCTGCCGCAGCTTGACCCCATTTCCTCTTGTCCTTGCCTGGGAGAAGAGGCCAAATCTTTGTTTAAATCTACTACCTTTAAATGACAATTTTACTATTAGTTGATCCAGAATTATTTTTTGTATAATATTTGAAACTCTTAGAACCACTGTTTTTTAACTGTTTTATAAACTGAAAAGAACAAATTGTTCATTTATCTCTTGGCAGCACTGGATTTCCAGCACAAAGGATGAATATGTCCACAGTGATCTGAAATTCTCATTTCAAATGAGCTGACTATACTGGAATACAGGTCCTTCAGCTGGTACCTATGAAACTTCAGCCCACTATAGCCCTCATCATGTATTTGTAATGGCTAGAAACCCTTGAAAACTTGCATTATGACCTCTCTGTTACACAATGCAATTTAGTTTCTATATACTGAATTTGTGTGAGGGCATGTTTAACCTGCATGAGTGTTTTTCTAAGGTCATTTTGAAAAATCAACTAGGATTCCATTGGTGCAGTTTCATGTGGAAGTCATCTTGAACAGTGAACTGTTCTTTAAGAGTTTTCAGAGAATGCAGTCATTAAACAATAGAGTTAAAATACAAGGCATCTTATGCAGCTACTTGAATATAGATTTACATTAGTCAATTACAGAAAGCTACCTGGCATGATCTTTTCCAGAACAGGAATCAGAAGACAGATCAGCCCTTAAAAGACACTAATTGGCACAGGATGATTTTGCATTTTAGCTAATAATCCAAGATATGTGATCATACACCCACAGAGAAAGGTCGAGAGACCTGCATTTGACTTGCCATTTGTATATTGGATTATCAATTGATCTCAAGCAAATTACTTCCCTGCACTGAAAGACATATTACAATATGTAAAATTTAATTCTCGATGTTTTCCTGCTTCTTAAATTTCTTTGACATGTCTGGCCCAAAAGTGATGCGTAGAAGTCGAGATAATAATGTCCAATCCCATGTACCCCTTTTTGTCACAGATTCAATTTTGATTTTATTAACCATGGTTTACAGTAAGCTAATCTGAATGATGTTACAGGTAACAGCAAGAAAACATACACGAACAGACATCACTTATTGCATTTACTGCAATTACTATTCTAAAAAAATCCCCCTATTTACTTACCTATTTTTTCCTATAGTATCACTTGAACAGCCATAGAACTTTCCTTTCCTCTCCTCTCCTCTCCTTTCCTTTCCTTCCCTTTCCTTCCCCTTCCCTTTCCCTTTCCCTTTCCCTTTCCCTTTCCCTTTCCCTTTCCCTTTCCCTTTCCCTTTCCCTTTCCCTTTCCCTTTCCCTTTCCCTTTCCCTTTCCCTTTCCCTTTCCCTTTCCCTTTCCCTTTCCCTTTCCCTTTCCCTTTCCCTTTCCCTTTCCCTTTCCCTTTCCCTTTCCCTTTCCCTTTCCCTTTCCCTTTCCCTTTCCCTTTCCCTTTCCCTTTCCCTTTCCCTTTCCCTTTCCCTTTCCCTTTCCCTTTCCCTTTCCCTTTCCCTTTCCCTTTCCCTTTCCCTTTCCCTTTCCCTTTCCCTTTCCCTTTCCCTTTCCCTTTCCCTTTCCCTTTCCCTTTCCCTTTCCCTTTCCCTTCCCCTTTCCCCTTCCCCTTCCCCTTCCCTTTCCCTTTCCCTTCCCCTTTCCTTTCCTTGTCTCATGAAAAGAGTCATGCTACCGTGATTCATCTTTGCTCCAGATTTTTTTTACACATTGGGAAA
Source organism: Corvus brachyrhynchos (assembly GCF_000691975.1). Taxonomy (NCBI): domain Eukaryota; kingdom Metazoa; phylum Chordata; class Aves; order Passeriformes; family Corvidae; genus Corvus; species Corvus brachyrhynchos. The sequence continues at coordinate 1,168,869 of NW_008236973.1, read as the reverse complement.
CAATTTGTATAGTATTTTTAATTCTGAAAAAAACCTGCTTCTATGAACAATTATAGGGACATATCTAAAAATAAGAATATATCAAAAAGAAGTGTTGTATCACTAGGATGATGTTTATTTATTCAAGATCATGCCTGAGTTCTCTGCTTTAGATTATAACACCAATAAAAGCATCTGTGAAATCTTACTGCCATTTTTCAGTTGTACCTCTGTTCTTAAAAAAAAAAAATCCTGTTATTTTTCAGCAAAATAATCAGTTTCATTCTTTTGATTTACTATTATTCTTAGCTTTTTATTTGTTTTAATACTACCTGTTACTTTCTCTTCTGGGAAAAAAACCACACCCAAAATATTTTGCTTTTAATTCAGTTTTTATTATTATTCCTGGTTCTTTGTAGGGTAGAAAACTTGACAGACCATGCCATGAATTGATGAACTTATTTTTTTTCTTTTAAAAGATGGCAAATTAACGGCTTAAAGAGGTAGAGCCAACCAATAGCTACTGAAACCAGATGTGCAGACCACATGATCATAGCAAGAATGTTATAGGCAGTACAGAGACCATGGAGCACTACATTAATCATTATCACACCTCTATCTACAGGTGGTCAAGATTTCTATAAACTTTTAAAGAGATTTCAAAGACGAAACGAAGAATAAAAAATGTTTTTCCACACATGATGGAAAATGTAATGGTGAAAAATTTAACAAGCATGCATTTAAGCAGGTCAGCTGATGGGAGACTGTTGTGAATTAATATGCATGTTGCAAATGTGAAATAGTCAGTAGGGCTGGCACTTTTTAACATATTTTTTCTATCCCTTGTCCTTTTTCTTCTGGAGTAAATTATATCTACCTTTTCATAAACCTTTTATTTTCTTGTCTTTAAATCAGCCCTTAGGCATCTGCGCTACTGATGCAGGCAAATTCTTCCAGATCCCCAGGCTTCTGCTACAATTAGGTCTTTTACTTTGATTTCAAATTGTTTTGTCTAAGCCCAACTAGACTCTAGACTCCTCTGGGCAAGAACTCTGTACAAAACACACAGCTGAGACTCAGGAAATCTTTTGTAAAATAACTCTTACAGCCCAAAAATATAAAATATGAACAGCATAGATATAACATACGAACTATTATCTCAATTGACATATAGAATAAATGAAATTTAGCAGATGTAGGAAAAATCCTGGTAGAAAAGAAAAAATATTTTTTTAAAAAAATTACCCCCCCCCCCCCCCCACAAATAAACAAACAAAAACCCTCTCAAAATTAAAATTGTATTTTTGGAAAGTAGGAAAAAGGAATTGAGATGTCTTTAGTTTCCATCTTATTGTCTTCTTATGCCAAGTTTTTTTTTTCCTTCTGTGCCAAAGATCTTGATAATTAATTCCTAATTATAACATTTGGAAGAGAAATAGGTACATTTGTGTTAAATTCCATATCTAACAATATTAATAGCCAGTTGATAATTTTTGGCTCCTGCCCCAGAATATTTTAATCTTTCCTATCACCTGGTCCAAAATCTCATCTGCTGTCCTGTTCCTCATTATTAAAAGTCCTTTTCCTGCCTGTGTGAAGAATTGGACACCTTTCCTCACATTTGAAATCTTGCAGACTATAATTGGTTAGGGAAATTTAGTTATGCAGTGTGAATCCTGAGCTCACACACTGCAGCTAAGATTTCATCTGCTGCGATTTGTCAGGTGAGATTTCAAGAGCCTAAACAGAGGGAGCTAGTTCCATCCAAGACATTCAAGTATCTGAGACATCTGCACCAGACTGTGACATATGATGTAAAACCTTGGGGGACATTTTGCTGTCCTGGACTAGCAGTTAGAGGTTGCAAAATATCCTGGAGCTACTAAGGTGTTACTATACAACCTTATTTACCAATTCATACATGTTCACAAAGTGAGAACCAAATATGATTCTGGTATTAAAGGCAAGAAGAGGAAAAGTTACATTAAAAACATGTTTATGAATGTCTTTTTTATGATTTGAAGGTAAGAAATGTAACTGTGTGAGATGCATATGTCTACACAAGTTTAAGGAAATTAGAAATAAGCATCATTATGTTATAATCCCTCTAAAGCAGAGGTTGCTGAACTTTTTTTTTAATTTGAATTTTTGAAAACTTAAATCAGTCAATCAATCTTTACCTAGCTATGCAATTTTTCATTGACTTACCTATTTTTCAAAAGTCTCCAGTTTCATTTCAGCCAGGACAGTGTTGCTTTCTCACATCTTTTACTAAACTGAAGCCCAGAATATTTTTGCACTCATTTTACTCTAAACATAGGAGGAGTCCAAATGATGTTAGTCATGCAGGTGCATGAAGTTAAACACATATAAACATCTTTCTAGAATCAGAATATATTTTACAGGTTATGAACTGACAGAGAACTAGGTAAAGAAAAAAAATACTTCTGTAGAATAATGATTTGATGATTTATTTCCTTTTTACACTAGATAAGATGTCTAAGAAAATGCAGATTTGCTTTGCTATTAAATAAGCCTTTTCTGATCTTTAACCACCAGCTTTTGTCTTGTGATCTGGAAATGGCTAAAATTTTGTTCTAGAGTAACAAATGTACAGTAAAGCAGAATTTAGTTAAAAATACAAAATAGTTTCAGTAGTTTATAGGGAAGAATCAAATACATTATATCAACTCATGTTGTTTACAATATTATAAAAAGAAAACTCCAGTGGAATTTTAATCTTGTTTTTGGCAAAAGACTGATTAATCAACCTTAAATTTAACAGAGTCCTTTAGGAGCCTTGGCATCCAAACTTGATGTATTTCAGTTATGGTTTGGACATCCCAAAGCAAATTGTTTTAGACATGAGCTAAATAAACAAACACTATTTGAGCTGGTAGTGTCAAAGCCAAAAGTGAGACTTATGTCAATATGTTTGCTCCACAATGGTAGCAGTACAGCCAATTGAAAACAGAAATTGAACCATGTAAAGTGGAGTTACCCACATGACAATATTTCAGGCAAAAACATAAGTCAAAGTTAGCAGTGCTCAGTCTCCTGCAGGAAGATAATTTTTCTACACCCAAATCAATTTAGACTTGAGTCTGCTTCTGTACCATGGTGAATTGACAATAATTATTCTGAAGTCAGGTGTAAAAATAATATGTAAAAGAGATAATGACTCAAAGTATATGATACATTTAAATCTCTTTATTTAATTATCTTGAGGTCAGATTATGCTTAATTTTCTAGGGTGAGCAGTAATAGAAGGGCAAGAGAGAAGTTTACTTTTTCAGGCTTAGCTTGTCTTAATACTACAAATTGGAGAAGTTGCAAATCTCAGCCTGTATGGTGATGCATAGCTGCATGGCAGTAGACTAATCAAGCTGCAAATTAGCACAGACCAATTATCTAGTTCCTCTTTCTTGACCTAGGGTCAAAACAATTAAAACCATCTAAGGAGATCTAGTAAATTTATGCAAAATGAATGCCACAGAATGGCACATCTCATGGTCAGTTATCTCCCTACTTGCTGCTGTGATCACACCCTACATGTATAGGAATTGATTTCTTAAATTGAGTACAAATTAAGCTTATTTGTTCTGGATATTTTTCGTTTTGTTTTTTGGTTTGGTTCTGGAGGTTTTTGGGGTTGTGCTGGGTCTTTTTTCCTTTTTTGTTTGTTTGTTTGTGTCTTTTTGTGATGAGGGCTTAATTAAGTAAGTAGTTTATATCAAATCTATATGCATTTTCCATGAGTTTGTCTCACTTGAAATACATATCTGACTTGTATCATAAACTTTGTAGTACTAAATGTGCTGAAAGCATTTTGTATCACCTGCAACTTAGATGTGTTTTGTATCTCAGCAACTGCTGTGCAATAGTAATGGTTTCACATTTTAGTAAAAGTCAGCAAAAATATTTGCTGTCTTGTTCTGTTACTGTGGTAACTAATTTTTTAGTACTATAATCAAACTATTGAAATAAAAATTTTTCAAAGCAGTTTTTTACTCCAGAAACATAAAGTTTAAAAGTGCCAGACCCTTTATTGGCAATTTCAGGGGTTTTTTTCTGAATGTATATAATCTGGCAATTTTTAATACTGTAATCTAACAAAGATTTCTTTCTGTATTACAAATGTATAGAAACTGCTTCCTTCTTTTGTGACTGATCAATAACCCCCCAAAAATGGAAGGAGAGTCAAGAGAGATAGGCAAAGGTGATTGTTTCAATTTAGGAATGGACATACATAAGTCACAGAATCACAGAATCACAGAATTAACAAGGTTGGAAAAGACCTTTGAGATCATTGAGTCCAACCTATGGCCTAACACCACCTTATCAACTAAACCCTGGCATTAAGTGCCACATCCAGTAATTTTTTAAACACCTCCAGGGACTGTGACTCTACACCTCCCTGGCCAGCCCATTCCAATGTCCAATCACTACTTCTGTGAAGAATTTTGTCCTGATGTCCAGCCTAGACTTCCCCTGGTGCAGCTTAAGACTGTGTCCTCTTGTCCTGTCACTGGTTGCCTGGGAAGTCCTTAGGCCCTCCATGGGATGCTCCCACAAGTGCCAAAGTAGCTGACAGATGTCATTGCCGGGCCATTCTCTATAATCTTTGATTGATCATGGCAGCAGGAGGAAGTGCTCAAAGACTGGAGGAAAGCAACTCATATTTTAAAGAAAGGCAAGAAGAAGGTTCCAGGGAATTACCTGTCAATTAGTCTCACTTGGTGATGGAGGGAGTTGGGACTGCTTAGCCTGGAGAAGAAAACGCTCAAAGGGGACTTAATTAATGTACATAAATAACTGAAAGGCAGTTGCAGGACAGAATCAGATTCTTTTCATTGATGTCCAGAAAGAGGACAAGAGACAATGGGCACGAACTGAAACACAAGAGCTTTGTCCTGAACATCAGGAAACACTTTTGTAAGGGTGACTAAGCACTGGCAGAGGTTACCCAGAGAAATTATGGCTTCTCCATCCTTAGAGATATTCAAAAGCTGCCTGGACATGGTCCTAGGCATCTGCCTCTAGGTGTCTATGCTCAAGCAGGGGCTCAGACCAGATGATCTCCAGAGGACCCTTCCAATTTCAAACATTCTATGAATCCCATTGGTGTTGAGATTGAATTGTATATTGCAATTACTGTATTTTATAAAGTGCAACTTAAATTTATATTGTGTTCTTTGCTTATTTGGTATCACTCTGCTAAATCAAAAATCTCATGTAATACAAAATATCTTAAATTTTGTGTATTCCATATTAAGCTTTATACCCTTCCTGCACGGAATATCTAAAATAACCTAATTGAAGAGTATTGGAATCTGATATTTTGCAATAAAGATCACTAATACTTTGTACAAGCAGAGACCATTAATTTTATTGTAAGTATGTGAGGTACACAAAAGCTAATTCCATTCAGAATAATTAAATACTCGCAGACTGTGCAACAAAAAATTTTGGTAGTCCTGTATTTTATTGTCCTACGCTGAGTCCGATACGTATTTTAATCATCAAGACTATATTTATTCCTCTACTTTATTTCAATACTAAGAGAGGGTCTTTGAAGCAGAAACTCTAGAACTTTTGCTCTTTTGATCTCATTTGATTTTTGTAAATGATGGACAGCTTGGCTGGCATATGTGTTTATGTCCTATCTAAACTCTCAAAAACACTGAAACAGTTGTCAACTTATAATAACTTATCTCAACTTCTGAATGGGTAATAATTTCAGAAATCAACTTCCTTTTATCTTCTATTTTATATCTTTGCTAGAAGCCTAGTGTCACCCACAATTCTTTCCAAGATGGATTTAACTGTGGGGAAAACTGATAGTGGCATGGCCCTTGTTTTTCTTTAATTTACCTCAAATTTCCCAGCACTATTAGCTTTAAAATATACATGGCATATATATTTTAAAGAGGAATGGAACTTTTGTTAAAACCTATCCTACCTGTTTAGCTTCTAACAGCCACAGGGAGGATCATCCATTAGGAGTCATCTAGGCTCCTTGGATGTCCAACCCATACAATATTTTAGTTTTTCCTTCTTATTGATTCAGCATGTTACCTTTTTTTTTCTCCCCAGAGCAATAACAGCACATTTTTCATTTCTTTTTCTCATGCAATGATACAGCATTTTATATATCCAGTTAATTTGTACTGATGAATACCTAGTTCAGGTAAATCTATTTTTCAAAGGAATGCATAGGCATAAACATTGAAAACTATTTCATTAAGTCAGTGACCTTTATAAAATGAATTCCTGTTGGTAACTCTGGATACCACCTAAAGGCAGGAAGAAGGGAAATAGAATTTATATGTGTATTGGTTTTCAAGATTAATATCCAGGAAGAAAACTAGAGGGACAGCTGACATCAAAAGCACAAGAAAACATTTACAACAGTTCTTCTAGCTCTGAGCACTGTAAAATAAACATTTTTATTTTATTTTAATTCAAAATAATAGCAAGTTCCCAATGTCTGGTTCATTTTAATTTCATATCTAGTAATAATGGAGCTTAACACTGTAATTTTATCCAAAGAGTGTTGCATTTATGGGAGCATGAAACTAATGCACTTTCGAAACTCTTTCTTTCAATGTAAGGAAAAATATGTATTGGAGTAAACAACAGAAAGCAGCAAACATGTTAACTATTTTCTCCTTTTATTCCATAATCGAATAGTTTAATTGCCCAATGAATCTGCAGATACTAAGCAGGCTTCTAGCAGCTGTCCTCCAAATTATCGTCAGAGCCTCCAGGGAAAATAATCATTGCAGTAATGACAACTTTTAAGGTAAACAATGTTTCTATTAAATCAAAACATCAGCATTTAGGTAGACTAGAATCTCATTTATTTACATCAATAAAATATGCACCTTAGGACATGCTAGGTCACGGTTGACTAATGTATTGCATTTTCCAGTGTTTTTAGAAAGAATGACTAATGACAGTGGAAAGGCTTGGATTCATTAAAGAAAAACAAATTTTGGAGCTGTGCAGCTCTTTATTTAGAAGGAGCTTGTGATAGGAACTGACAGTTGCTTTGTTTAGACAAGTGTCATAACTTTGGTTCACTGACCAAATTTTCTGAAATCAAATAGGGCAATATTTCTACACACACACTAGGCAAATGATAGCATCAATAGCATAACAACAGTTTCAAACTGATTTGGAGAGAAACTCTAAAGTAAATAATCTTCTTTTTGAAAGAAATGGCATCATCTGACGTAATCTAAACTTTTGTCAAAGATGAGCTGCAAATAGGAGGGCTGAAATTTAGTCACCAAATCTTTGTTTCCCCTTAAATTATAGTTTTATTATCTAGCCCTTTCCTGTGGTCCAAATCCTATCTATTCTTATACTGGGTTTGCATGGCCAGGTTTTGGTAGCCAGGGGCTATAGACGTGCCTTCTGAGAGAAGCTGTTAGAAGCTTCCTCCATGTCCAGCAGAGCCATGTCCAGCAAAGCCAATGCAAGCTGGCTCCAAGACAGATATGTGGCTGGCCAGGGCTGGGTCAATCAAAAATGGTGGCAATGCTTCTGTGATAACTTATTTAAGAAGAAAAAAAAAAAAAAGATATTGTGAAGATGTATTTGTGGCCAGAGAAGAGAGGGGTGAGAATACGAGACGAACATCTTTGCAGACACCAAGGTCAGTGGAGAAGTAGAGGGAGGAGGTGCTCCAGGTGCCCAAACTGAAATTCCTTGACAGCACATGGTGAAGACCATGGTGAAGTAGGTTGTCCCCCTGCAGCTCATAGACGACCACAGGAATGCAGAGATCCACCTGCAGCCTGTGGAGCAGACCCGCACTGGAGCAGGCCGATGCCTGAGAAGAGGGTGTGCACACATGGGGAACCCACAGTGGAGCAAGATCCTGGCAGAGACCTGCGATCTGTGGAGAGAGGAATTCACACCAGAGCAGGTTTCCTGGTAGGACCTCCAACCCTGTGTGGGACCACACTGGGGCAGCCCATTCTTGGAGGAGTGCACCCCAAGGAAGAGTGTCCCATGTTGGAGCAGGAGAATGATTCCTCTCCCTGAACAATGGCAGAAATATGTGATGAACTGACCACAACCCCTATTCCCCATCTTCCTGCACCACTGAGGTCTAGGAGGTAGAGCTGGGAAAAAGGGTGGGATGGGGGGAAGGTGTTTTTGAAATCTTATTTTACTTCTTATTATCCTGCTTGATTTTTTTAGTAATAAATTCAATTAATATCTCTAATTTGAGTCTGTTTTGCCTGTGGCGGTACTTGGTGAATGATCTCTATCTGTCCTTACCTACACTCACAAACCCTTCATAAGATATTCTCTTCTCTGTCCAGCTGTGGAGTAGAACGATAGAGAGGCTTTGGTGGGTGTCTGGCATCCAGCCAGGGTCAACCCTACAGTTCTCAAAATCATATTACTGATTCGATGATCTATGTTGTGATACCTAATGCAAGTCTGTCTTCTCCTTCCTTTTTCTATAGACAATGTTTATTTCTCTTCATTGGAGTCCAAATCTGACTCCCAATGTACACTGGTTTTTTGTTACAAATCAGTGTCTTCCTGAAACAGATTATAAATAAAGCCTTATGGAAAAGGCAGAGACTGAGATAGGGAATTTAGGAGTGGGGACAGAATGAAATTAAAGGAAATTACATTCTATCTCAATATAAGATTTGCTCAGGAATTTTTAGCAAAAATTGGTATAGATTTAGAGGACAGAATTAAGCCTGCTGTCTTTCCCTGCAAAGAAAGTATCCTGCAAAAGTTAGTTGTGATTCTTGCTTCCCCAATGCTTCAGATATTTCAAAGTCCTCCAATGCTATCAACATCCTCAAGGTGAGTTTTCCATAGTCAGTAAATGAATTTTTTCCTATGCCAGCACTGTCTATCTAGCACGGTAATTTTCCTTCCTGCTTCTTTACGCAGAGGATGAATTTTTAGAGAGTAGCTGTTTTCTGTCACAGCACCACTTGGCTTTTGTAGTCAACCCACCCTCTCTCATGACTCATTTATTCTGTGTCTTACTGTATGCATCAGAAAACAAAGATTTGTATCAAAAGCCTTACTTTGGAGTAGGGAGTGCTATAACTTCTTGTGGTATGCTAGATTAGGAAGCAGGACTGATCAGCTCTGGCAGTCTGCTATGCTCCCAGGATGCCTAGATTGTCCAGGACGGTCTATGACGTTGGTCTGGGCCGTAACATTAGAACTCTGTTTCTGTTCTACCTTGAATAATATGATACTTTAACTTAGGACTTTTCCATTCTTATTTTTTATAATTCCCCTATCATTACTGGACATACTTTATCTGCAGACTTTGAATCCGCACACCTGGTTCACAACTGTTCCACAACTAACAGTCAATGCAGACTTTTTTTCCTCTTAGCAGATCAGAATGCATTTTCTAGCAGGCATAATTGCTAAAAGTCATTTATGTCACTTAATGGTTTATTTTAAAATTTGAAAACAGATCATAAATACATCAAAATATTCATGCCACATTACCCTGGTCAGCACACTGTATTCATAACCTATTATTGAATGTTATTGTATTTACAGTGCAGAAAAAAACCCCAGAAATAAATAGTACTTATTCTCTATAATTTTCTACTGCTTTCTGCTTAGTTTAAGATGAACATTGTTGTTCTTTCTCTTTTAATATTTATTGTCTTTGTTTACAAAGTTATAAAGTTATGTTTCCCAGGCAGTAAGGTCACAGTAATGTCTTTTAGTAGAAAAAATTTTCCTTTTTTTCAAGAACCTCTTACTGTTTCTGCCCCTGAATAGGAAGACCTTAGTCAAATATGTTGGCTATTCCTCCACAAGACTGGAAAAAAATAAATAAAACAAAAAATAAAGGAGCTAACAGTAATGACAGCTTCATCCCTGTCATATTCTTAGTTTCTTCCCCTGATTTCTTGTACTGCTTTCAAATCTTTCATTTCAAAGATAGCAACCAAAATCATTTTTTCTTCTGCTGGTTCAAAAATATTCTCTTTCTCTGGAGGGCATTCTACTCCTGTCCACAGCAACACAGCATTACAGTTATGTTGCCTGTGCTGCCCTCAAAGCGTTGACTATTTGCCATTTGTTTTTGTCTTTCTTGTCTGCTCAAGCTTTAGTGTTCTTGCATCCTCAAACTGGCCACCACTGCCTGTTTTTCTCCTTCTATGGATTGCTTTCCCATTCTTTGAGTGTTTTCCCTTAATGGCTATGTGGGCATACTCTTTCCTCAAACCTTTGTATATGAACATCCTAAAACCCCTACATATCTACTTTCATCTCTAGCAACTGAATAGCAGATAATTAAACTTTGATTAAAAAGAAATTGAGCCATCAAAGTGTTTATATATCTTGCTTAATGATAGAAGTGAACCATCGGAATTTTAAATTCTTGGAACAGGCTTAAAGAGGAATTGCCCACATTTGTTTGCTTTTACTCTAATCTGATTCAAGAGAGATCAAAAACTACAGTGTCTCATAAGCTAGACCAAACATTCCTCTGAGATATCCTCCCAAAAGTTATCATAAGATAAAGAAAACAAATGTACTTTCCTCTGTCTTCCAAAAGAGACCACCTGAAAGTACCACCTGTTAGGTCATTCTGGTCAGCAAACGAGATGTGCTTTTAAAAAAATTCCTTTGCAAAAAGTTGAAAAAAAAAAAAAAATGATGCAATGAGCAGCTGTTGTCAGCTCAGTGATCCCATATGCTTCCTCTTGTCTCTGTGAGTTGAAGATCCTGGTTAGACTACGTTTTGTGCTCCACTACACTCATCTGAGTCAATCCTACCCTGAAAAAGTAAGGTTGTGAATTGTAACATAACAAGAGCATAAAGTAAGAGCACTTCCAACATCAAGGAACATTGATTGAGGCTCTAATTTCTCAAGTTTTGAACCATATTTTACAGTTTTTATCTCTGAAGTGAAAACCCCAAAAATATCTGTTCTCATTTTTCTTGCTATAAAATTAACAAAAATTAAAATCTTTTCCATAATTATTTTTTTTAATGAACCTTAGTCCTCTACAGCCAGACTGTATTTATATAGGCCCTTATTTCCTTCCTACATGGTGTCTGTCTGAGACTCTTGCCAAGATTCTGCCTACAGAGATTCCTCCTCATCCTGTTTCTAAATCAAGCAAGTCTTAACCTGGCAGAAAAAGCATAAGGTACAGCTCTTGAGCTTGAACTGAGCCTTAAAATCAAATTTGTCTGTACCAACCCAGAAGCGGCTGTGCAAGAAACTGGTTTAAACAAGCCTACTGCTGTAACTGCTTTATCCTACACTGCATCCTCCAACTGCAGTATAAATCCACACAGTATACCCTACACACGGTATTCTAAAATCTGTTTCCCTAAAATTATATAAGCAAAGAAATATGTCCAAATCTTTATTACCTAGTCAGAAGCATCATACCTTTAAATGTTTTCTTCAATAGGTCATATGAGAACACTGAAGAACAATTTAGACCATTAAAATTTTGAAATTTTGAAAATAATTAGGACAAAAAGTAATATCTTTATTCTTCCATGAAAATTCAAGATGAAATAAAAATTAAATTATAAAATTTAGCCAGTTTGATGCCTAAAGATTTTTCTTTTTATATATTTTTCATATATTTGCAACTTTGTAGACTCTTAATACATATTTATAACTTATAGTACTTTTCCTGTCCTTTCCCATAGTTTAACAAACACCTACGAGTACATTCTTGAAACTCTATTTAGTCTTGCCTTTAGTCTAGCAAGAACACTTTGTTTTGCACCATACATTGCAGACGCAATAAAATGTAGGGCTAAAAGATCAGGGGAGGGCTCCAATGGGGCAGAACCCAGGAGAAAATTACCTAACCAACTGCCCTTCTAATTGGACAATATGTGACAGGTACACTAATAAACTAACCTTATAAAAACTGTAGAAATATGGTATATCATGTGTGCATATCACCTCAAAGGCTTTCAATTAAAGATTTGCCTTTGTATTATCATTTGAATACTGTTTGGAAAGATCTTGTGTTTTATGCTAGGCAACAAGCTAACTAAGTTTCCTCAATCGCTTTCTAAAAGTGAGCAGTTTTTAAAAATTCCCTTCCAAATCTATAAAAATGTATTGTTTTCAATTTTTTTAACTTTGAAATAAAAAAATCTTACAAATATTTGCACCTTCTTTTATTTATGCTTTTAGATATCCTGAAAACTAATCATAAGAGTTAATTAAAAGAAATTATAACCTCAACATTTCAGAATAATAGAATAGCTCTAGAAATTATCTACTCAGGCCAAATTAATCTCACCTGAAGTCCTTTTGCCTTAAAAAAAAATTATTAATTTTTAAAATTCCTGAGATCTTCCACAGATGAAAACTGGAATTCTAGAATTTAGCAAATCATTATTGTTGAATTAAATATTTTATATATTGTTTCTTAAAAGGCTTGATTTAATAAACAGCAGCTACTACTGCTGACTATATGAAAAATATTTCTCAGATGTTTCTAAAGTCAATTCAATTAAAATGGTTTTTTTCAAACCTCACCATTCAGTGTGACAATTCAGGAAAACCTTATAAGTAAAGCAAATAAATAAGCAAGAAGAATGAATTAATCCTGGGCTGCAACAAAATCAGCTGGGCTAGCAGGTCAAGGGAGAGGATTCTGTCCCTCTATTCAGTTTTTATGAGACCCCACCATGGGTGCTGCATTCAGCAAAAAATCCTCAGCACAGACAGGACATTGACCTGTTGAGGAGTGTCTAGAGGACGGCTACAGTAATGATCAGGGGAATGGAGCGCCTCTCCTATGAAAGCAGGTTGAGACATTTGGGGTTGTTCAAACTGGAGAAGAGCTTCAGGGAGACCTTATAGCAGCCTTCCAGTATCTGGAATGGTTCTATAAGAAAGCAGCATTATTCCCTTTTACCTATAGTTGTGATTGAAGGTCTTGAAGACTGATTATAGAGATTCCTTCCAGTACCTGAAGGGAGCCTTCAAGAAGGATGGAGACAAACTTTTTAGCAGGACCTGTTGCTATAGGACAGGAGGTAACGGCTTTAAACTAAAAAGAGTCAATTTATATTAGATGTAAGGAAGAAGGTTTTTTACAATGAGGGTGGTGAAACACTGGAGCAGATTGCCCAGAGAGGTAGTAGGTTCCCAGTCCTTGGAAACTTTCAAGGTCAGATTGGGTGAGGCTCTGTGCAACCCAATCTAGTGGAAGATATGCCTCCTCATTGCACAAGGGTTGGACTAGATGGCCTTAAAACGTCCCTTTCAACCCAAACCTTCATATGATTCTATGTACTAATTAGATAGACGTGTATGTGTCTGCATACTATAATTAAAACTTAGGATAATATGTGATATTTTTCCCCAAAATACATTCAGATGGATTGTATAGGAACTTGTAACAGTTTTTATAGGCATTTATGTATGGCATCTCAAGCACTTGCTTTCAGTTTTGGGAAAGAAATATTACTTAGCTTTGACAATTTTTTGGTATGTTTTTCACAAAGCTCTATTTGCAGTTTCCTATTCTAGCCTCAACTGTTTGACCCTTTCAATAGTGTATGACAAGGAGGTGATCAATTACATTTAAAATTTTAAAAAATTTTATACAGTATGTTATGTAACAAGGTACACATTTTGTGTAATATTTTTCAGAACAAAAAAAATTAAGATAATTTCTATTTCATTTATTTATATTTATCAATGAAGTGTAATGTATTTGAATGTGACATTATGAAAATTTTAAACCTTTTCCAGAGACATATTAAAAGAAATGATAACCTAGTAAAGGGGAAGAGGAAGTGAATACAAACTCGTAGTTGCAAAATCAGGTGTATGATAAGATCTTCAAAAATTTTAGACAAAAATCAGAGGACATGTGTTTAGAGTGTAATACTGAATTTTTTACTCCCTTTTTCAAATTCTAATTTTTATCAGTAAGAAAGTTGATAGTAGCTCTTCAGTATAAACAATATTATTAAAAATCACAGATGAATTTTCATCATATTGTGAACAAAAATGATCATTGTTAAGTTTAGCTTTAAAATACTCAGAAAATGATACAGATGGCTCATGTTATATCTCTATTTACAAGCCTAAAAATTTTGATTTCATAAACCACTATAAGGTACTCCAGATTTCAGCTCCCATTTCATTCCCTTGACATTTCCTCGGCATGCTTTGCATTTTGTTTCCTACAGGACACAGAGACCTACAGCATCTAACACTTTTAGTTAATACATTCACAGCACGTCTACAGCTGTGCTTGCACATTGTGCTCTGTCCCATGGGACAATCCCAAGACCATCCCTAATGTATACAGATGATTAAAGAGTTTTTCTGGCCAGAAGATCGGCTTGGCTGATACCATGCCCACAGCTCTGTGGTTTGGGCCTCCTTTTCGTTTTTTTATTTGGTTGCTTGTTTGGGGGTTTTTTTGGGTTGTGTTTTTTTATTTGTTTGATTGGGTTTTGTTTGTTTTACTTTGTTTGAGTTTTTTTTCTGTTTCAGTTTTAACCTTACTAGCATTTCCTGATCTAAATCAGTCCATTTTACATAGCTTAGCTCATGAGTTACTTAGAGATTTACACATCTGTCTTGGGGTGACTTTATGATGTTGTACCCTATATCACTGTTCTATGCCCATAAATTAGTTTTGTGCCTTTCTATGCCTTTAAACTCAGCCTGAGAGGGGGGACAGAAAAAAACTGAGCAGAACTTTCAAAGCAGTGTTTCAAGGACACACAGAGGTAGAGATGGTTCTGCTTCTGCTGCTGTGAGAGAGAGGAGTGGGAGGAAGCCCTGCTTGCTTTTTTTCAGCCAGCTTTCGGCCAGTTTTTCAGCTCCTTTTCCTCTAGAGAGTTGAACTTTGTTTTCCTGGGGCTCCGATTTTTCCCTTTTCTCTGCTGGACTGTTTCAACATCAGAATACATTGGGAGGACTTTCCACCAAGGCCTTGGCCCTGGAGGTGGGCCCACCACCAAGACCCAGCTCCAAGGAGGGGGAGAGAGATCTATGGAAGGACTCTGAAATTTTTCCAGGTTTCTCTCAGCAGAGCGACAGGTTTTATTATTTAGCATTATTATCCTTTTCCTGTGTGTTTGTTAAATAAATAGTTTTTATCTCTTTCACTTTCCTTCGAGGAAAATTTATTTTTTCCTGAACCTGGTGGGGGAGGGATGGTTGTAACCTGCCTTCTCTCAGAGGATATATTTCCAAATTTGCCCAAACCGGCACAATGTCACTGCAATATAGTGAACTCAGAATGAGAGGCTACTTTGCACCTTATTTAGTTCTGCCTTAGATGTTGAAAGCCATGATATGAAGAATAAATTTTGAGCTTAAGACTGTCTTCCAGTATAGACACTGGTATTACACCGTGTATTTGGCATTTGCAGAAACAAGGAATATTAAAAAGCATTCCTTGTACTTCAAAAATGTTCACTGAACTCTAACAATACTGCCAGCCAGAAAGCCCACATTTCCAGGGACACTGGGGTTGGAAAACACACTCCCAGTGCATCATTTCAGGGCACCAACATTTCTGCCTTCACACCTTTCAAATCTAGGACACCCTTAGAGACTGGGAGCTCAACAGTATCTCGTTAGGGTTAGGTTAGGGTTCAGCAAGCCACAGAGCCAACAGCTCTGGGGATACTGCTACTGGAAAAGGCATGTCAAAGAGGATTACAGTAGGTTATCCACATGACTGCCTCAACACTAATCCAGTCTGGGCCACCCAAGGTGATAGGGACCTCAGGTGTAGCACAAAGATTCTATTCTGCTTAGGGTTAAGGGTCAGAGAACCAGAGAGCCTGTAACCACAGAGCTTCATCTGCTCCAAGCCCATCCAGCCACCTCAAATTTTTGTCCTTGGCTTCTGTATCTCACTATGGCATTCTGCTGCAATTCCAGCTATGTCACTCTGCTTGATATTTACATGTATGGCAAGGGACTCCCCTTTTCCCAAAAACACCTGGAAAACTCATAATCACAGTCATATAGGTCTTCTCCACTCAGTTTTGCTATCTCACCATACCCCTCTTGTCAGCATAAGTGAGCAAATTAAACCAAAACTGATTACTAAGTATCATAATCCAAATTGACTTCATGAATACCAGCACATTCATCCATTCACCTAATCTATCAAATTAAATAATTAGGACATGATGAATTGAAAGTAGCCCAATCAATGGAGTCAAAATAAAGAATACCATCTTATCAATGTCTTTCTTAACCCGCTGAGAGCAGAAAAGTCTCTGTTGTGAAATGCGGCTGCTGTCTGTTTACTAATTCAGATGCCTGGTTTTGGGTCAGATGCCCACTGAAATGCATGCAAACCCAATTATTGGCCTTTTCCCCTAAAGTCACCTGAAATTAAACTTGAATAGTGTTAATCACATTCTTTTATCACAGATCTAAAAGGCAAATGTTATTTCCAGTGCCTCACTTCCCAGTTTACTTGGGAGTGAAAAAGTTTCATGCTGCTGAAACTTCTTATACAGTCTTGACTGGCATGTATATGTCAACATAAGCAAATTGGATCAAAAGACAGGAAAAGGATAACTTGAGAATCCCATTCAGCCCATTGCAGTTGCAAGTAAAAAAGGGATGGAGATTTCAGTAATCTTTTACATACAGTGTATTAAATCACAGGGACAGTCCTAGCCTAAAATTCTCTTTTTCTATGTGTTAATCCTAAAGCCTACCTTAGGCCTCCCTTCGAAGTCTTAGGAGTCTCTAAAATTGTGTAAAGAGTGAATAAAGAAAATCATCTCAAGATCAATCTGTCTTCCATTCTGATCAGTGTACAGATAGGAGGCATGAGAGTGAGAGGAAAGTGGCCTGAAAAGAGGATCCATGTGGTTTATCTCCCACTCTTTTGTTTTTGAGAAGTCTATCAAGTCTTCAATCAGGGAAACTGGAGGAGGATTAATTTAATAAAACTAGTGTTGCATAGTATCTGTTCTGAAATGTCTCTCATATTACCAACTTATTTTCCGTCTTGCCATTGATGGTCCTGACACTGGACTCCTCTGCAGCCATGTGATTCAACAGAATCAGTAAAAACCTGAAACTGTAGTTACTGGATTGGTGCCTCTTGTCAAATAACTAAACAATACAAAATTGAGTAACTGATTGTCTTCAAAACATGAAAACCCAATTGAATGAAAAGATGCTGTTCTTATAATATTTATCTGATCCTCTTTAACTTATCTCAGCAGCTCAGTGGTGATCTGTTTAGTTATTAAACTCACATATTGAATCATATAAATGTTTACCTTTTCAGATTTCTGAGGCAAGACAGACTAACACTTTTCATTGAGCTAATCAGAACTTTAAACCATCCCTAGCCAATTTAATTATTAAGAACCAAAGCTTCACATTAAATATAAACATTAATCAATTTTATGGTAATAAAGTCTTACCAGTAAATTGGCAGTTAAGGTTTTTATTTCGTTTACTCTGTCTGTGATTATATTGTGTATATTCAGACTATGGAGATATCGAATAAACCTCTGAATTCCTAATTATATGAATAGAAGTCTCTGCATTGGCATAACACATCAGCATTCAAAGCCAACCACAAAATGTCTCATTCTAATGTCTAAAGATCTTGAAACTCCACTTTCCCTGTAATGCAATTACAGAAAATCACACATACTCAGAAGAAAGCAAATACTAGGATCCAGACTCCAAAAGGTGCTTAAGTACCTGACTTCAAGCAAATTAAGCAGGTATTAGGTATTTACATACATTTGTGGATCTAGGACTAAACTGCTTTAAATTTTATTCTGCCAATGAAATGAACAATAACAGTGTGTTCTGAACCCTGTACCATAATCACAGCTATTGTCACAAGAAAAGATTCTGCCTGAAAGTAGGTGCTGAATTTTACCCATGGGATCAGTCTTGAAGAGAGAGAAAAAAGAGCAAGATCAGAAGGCAACTATTGAACCATCTGATGAAATTGGCAGGAGGGCAAGAAGGGAGAGGGACAGATGCAAGTGTCACCACTTTGTTACTCTCAGCATCCACAGGAAACCTGGTGTACTTGGCTGCAGCAGACATGCCTTGGCCCAGCCTGGTTTGTTACCTCCCCTTCCTACTCTGCAACCTGCCAGGCACTGCAGTAGGGCTGCTGAGGGAAAAACAGAAAGAGGCAATGTTTTTGCAGGATGGCTAGAAAGATACAATGGCTTCCACAAGAGCCAAGGCTTTCTTGTCATGGGTTAGCAAACATAGTCCCGGAAGTGATTTTCTTGCAAGGAGGTGCTTACAGCTTCCTCTGTGACCTAACAGAACCTGTCGACTGGCCAGTTTGAATATGGACAATTTTTAAGCCACTTGGAATTTTGACTGCCTCTGTGGTGCACATTTAAGAATGGACAAACCCCAGGAAGCTCTCTCTCTTGCTTCCGGCCTGAGGACTGGTAACTGGCCTGGGCCCATGCGGGGCCCAGCGGCCCTGCCGGGCCCTGCCGGGACCTGCTCAGGCTGGGCCGGGCCACAGCCATCCTGGAGCCAATGGGCCCTGTTCCACCCATGGCCCCCCTGCCCTGCTGTGGGCAGACGGGCCGCTCCCTCTCTCCAGTGCAGCCAAAGAATTCAGCTGAAAGCTGCCCGTTGCCCGGCAAAGATCATGTGACCAACAGCGATAAGCAAAATTCCAGCTGCAAAGCCCGGGTGAGATTAACCCTTTTAATGCTGTGAAGAGCTGAAAACCTGAGGGAGGAGAAAGAGGAGATGCTTAAAGCTGAGATTCTGTTGTAAAGCTATGGTGGTGATAGACTATGATATATCAGAGTACCCGTTGTAATTTCATGAAAGCGTTGGGGGTGGAGCATTCAACTTGTGCTTGTGGGCAACAGCACTTGTGCTTGAATAAGCAAATGCTGAAGCAGCTGTGATTTGAAGAGAAATTTGAACAGGGAGAGATGGAAGTAATGAGGACTCTTGCTCCAATTGGAAGATGAAGACCTCTGTTCCTAGAGATACTCCCAGGGATAATCTTAGAGAGGAAGATGCTTTTTTTCTCCCAGGAAAGGAAGAGGGCCTCTATTCTCAGATATGGAAATGCTCCCAGAGATGGGTGAAGAGAACTTTTGTTTCTGAACAGCTCAACCTTAAAATTGTACCCCCGTAGCTCAAGATTGGACCTTCGAAAGCAGTTGTGTGAAAAGCTGCAAGTCAGGGGAAGGGACTCTCACGTGATGCGAGCAGAGAACCAACCTGGGCGGCTGTCTCATTGTGATAATGTCTCCATAGTATGAGCAAGAGAGACTCCTCTCCCTAAGTGAACTGAACAAGGTTATTATGGAAATGGTAAACAGACTGAACATCTCAAGGGTTGTCTTTTTGCACTGTCAGCGGGAGAAGGGAGAAAGGTGTGGGGAGGAGAAGTGTTCTGAAGGTGTGGTACGATTTCTTTTTTGTTGTTGTTGTTTGTTTGTTTGTTTTTCCCTCTTTTAGGTCTATTAATAAACTTCTTTATATTCTTTCAAGTTTTGTGCCTGATTTGCTTTTCTCCTAATTCTTATCTCACAGAAGGTAAACAGTAATGAGTATTTTGGACCAAACCACTACACTGGGGAGGGAGGATATGCTGCTGCTTTTACAGATAGACTGCCACTGCTCTTCTCATGGAAAGGCATGCTTTACTCTAGACAAGGGATCCAGTCCCTCACTGGGCAAGGGACCTAGTCCCTCAACCCAGCCACTACATCCCTGAAGAAGTATTACAGACTGCCACAGGAAGGACAAATCAAAATGGTGTTACGATCCAGGCATATATCTGTGGTGAATTGAACAAAGAATGAACTTTGAGTTAGAAGGAGACACAAAGCTGTTGAAGAAAGAGGGTAACAAACCAAATTTCCGTTAGCACAATACAGCACAGACTTGAAAGTTCTGACTGTGCTAGTCTAACATTTTATGTACAGTGGTCAACTGGAAACGAGACAATGTCATGTTGCTATACCTCCATTTAGAGCTCCCAGCTTTAGAAACATTTTATTTCTGTGATCCCACCTGCCTACCTACATTGGTAATTTGGTGCATTTTTTACTAAAATCATCTGCCAATCTGATTTTAAACTTGAGCTTGGCAGCTTGGGGTTCTAAAGACATTGGCTATCACACATGCCTTTTGTTCCATGCTGACCTAGTGAATTACCTGGCACTCTCATTTTTTCAAACACTTAAGCTGCAAGGAAAAAATCTATCCTCACCATCAATAAAGGGAGCTAATGGTGACAAATTAGTCAACATGGCAAGTACAAGACTCTTTCAGAGAATCGTTCTATTTTATGCCTCTTTCTAGCACAAAGCTCTTATATTCCAATCTACAGCTCCATTGAAGGCTATTATAAAAAACGCCCTCATGCAGCTCATCATACTGTAACAACCTCAGTGCCTTAGATATCCTGTTTCTAAAGATTCTGTGTTTGGACTGCTCTCTGCATGAACTTTGAAAACCTGCGTAAAAGTTATCAGCATTTCATACTACCAACTTTGAGGGTGTCCTGTGGATTGAAAAAACCCAGGCAGCTACATTTAGCTTGACTTTTGGAATTGCAGCCTGTGAGTGTTCTTCCATTCATTAAAAGAAATACGTAAATAATAATAACCTCCCCCCGCAAATTTCTGAATTCAATGTTCTATCCTATTAGTGTGGAAAAGTGCAAGCTCTGTAATTCACCATTGCTGTTTATTTACAGCGATCTCATGAATTCAAGCAAATATATACATTTTCATTTTTAGGATTCTTCTCTCAAACAGACTTATTTCTACAGAACTTCGATGCTTTAGCCTCAGGCCCTATGCAGTATGTCATTGACAATAAAATTTTATCTATTCCTTTTGACAGGTAAGATAGTATTGGCGCAATAAGATGGAGGAAAAAGTTAATGTTATTTTTGAAAAATAAAAATTCAGGATGTGTAACTGTAGCAGCTTTAATATGTTACATAACCATTTGACAACCACAACAAACCTGAGCAGATATAGTTTCAAACGTTTCTAAAGTCATTTACAGTTATTCACATTAATAATAGATTACACTTATTTAACCTTTCATACTAAAACTCCTCCTCATTGGAATCTATTAAGCCAGATAATTACAAACAATGACAGTCTTGTTTATAAAGACTTAAAAATATTTACTCTTGCTATTATTTAAAATTACGTAGGTATCTCAAATCAAATTAACATATATAACACGACATATCAGTTTAGTGATGTTTTTCAACCCTACAGTGATGTTGGATTTATTCATACAAAAGGTGACTTTCATTATCATCAACACTTATTTTAGGACATGCCTTCCCCAGTAATTCTACTACATAATATTACTTTTTAATGAAGCTGAGTATTTGTTGTTGTGGTCTTGTCCATCTCCAAGACTTAATAATGCTTCTGACTAGAAGTATAGGAACATTCAAGGGTGTATTAAATAATTATCTAAATTGTTCACAAAGTCTATCATCCACATTGCCGTTATGCAAACATTAGGGAGAATATTTCTTAAAGCTTGTCAGGAGTACAGGAAAATATTCAACCACATATAGAGGACATTATATAAACTTGAAGAAAAACTAATTGTTTTGAATGTTGTGAACTTCAACAACAGACAGAGCAGACAGAGCATTAGATGGACTATTATTTAAGTAGTATTTATTTAATTATCGGAGATCTTAGCTTCAGTTGATTTAAAACACATTTAAAAATAGGATCTGAATCCTGTCTTTGTAAATGTTTTCAGGGAGAGATATTTTTTTATCCCAGTGAGAGTTGTCATGGATATGGATACACTAAAACTATTAAAATAAAACTCCTGAGAATACACACAATGGCCTCCTGCTAATAAGTGTAACACAACTGCATTTGTTTTGAAGTTCTTTTGTGTTAATTATTATAACATCATGAAACTGAGCCCAGGGAATGATTATTCAGGCATTTTTATCACTGACAGCTGAATGCTAATATGGATTATTTTTATACTGCCCAACTGTATTTCAACAAATTAAGCTACAACTGTGTCTGCATTTTGAATATCTTTATAAAATAGTTGTCCTTTTTCATTACTTTTTTTTCTGATGTTGCCCAGCCACAAGTATTACCATATTCTTAAGGAAGCTCCAACATAAATAAGACAATGAAGGTGCAAAAATTTTGATGAAACCAACTAGTGTCATTGTATGCACCAGGCATAGAAAAACAATTAACTTGCACATCTTTATCTGTCTGTAAAGGCATACATTAATTTACACTCAACATTTTCATATCCTAGAATGACAAAAAATACTTAAAGGCAAATCTTATAGATTTGATCCTGTAAATATTTATGTGCTTAACTAGGGAGAATGGAGTTAAAAGTTGCTATAAGGTATATTGCTTGGATCATCACAGTTCTTATACTGAAGAAGTGGAATTTAATTTTCTATAGATCTTTTATGACTTTTTTGAAAGAATTATTTTCACTAAACTAAATCCTTCTCACACTGGAGAAGCAGTATTTTCTATACAGAAACAGAAGCACAGACTGCATTGCAGATCAAATATCCACAAATTTACGCAGCTCTTCATCTTTGAATTTTAATATATCCTTCTTGTTCACATTTGTTAAGGTCACTCAACTTTCACAGTATATTTTTCATTCTTCTTTTCTTGAAAATGTTCAAAAAATAGCAAATCATTATATTTTTCTGCTGGCAGATTGTGATACATTGAGTGTAATCCAGAATTATATCAACTAGAACATTCTTTTGTGAAGAAATCTTAGAGGTCACTGCCATGTTACTTGGCAAAAAAAAATGAAAGAACTCTGTTGTTTCAGCTCACAGATTTCCATCAAACATTACTTTATGGCTTGCTTTTGACAGATCACGAGATTACAAACCTATGTAAAACCAAGAAAATTATGAGACTTGGGACCACTCACCAGTTTCCATGAATATATACCCTGGATTGATAGATGGTAAAGAAATGACACATTCTGCTGGCTTTCCAGGTGACCAGAGACCTCTCCACAACTGAAGTAGAGTTGTCCTGACTCAGTGGGAAGCCAGCCCAGGCAATGCAACTTATGGGCTTTTGGATCCTCCACCAGAATCTGCCTAATTTCTCTTTCTCTTTTTAGGAAGGGCAATAGAAGAATAAAGGCTGGTGAAAGAAAAAGCAGTCCCATGCTAAAGTTTTGCAGCAAGTAGTGTGAACGTGTTACAGGAAGGATTAATATCCTGAAGTCCTATCTGTACCTTAGTTCTGTTTCAACATAACCTCTATGTTCAGACGGACTGGGCATGGCAAGCTGAGCTGAGTAATGTAGATTCGAGGGATATCTAGGATCAACTTTCTCAGAGAAACCCACCTGTATTCTCTCCTGGAATTCCTCCATGTCTGCATGGATGTCCAAGCCTTGTTGAACTGTAGTTGC
Source organism: Corvus brachyrhynchos (assembly GCF_000691975.1). Taxonomy (NCBI): domain Eukaryota; kingdom Metazoa; phylum Chordata; class Aves; order Passeriformes; family Corvidae; genus Corvus; species Corvus brachyrhynchos. Next base: position 1,145,449 of record NW_008236973.1, on the reverse strand, counting down.
TTAGATAATCCATTCAAAAATTAGTAGTTTTCTTCTTTTAAGGTAACGTTAAAAGTTGTGATAGTCTTAATTGTGTTGTTGCATCTAAGGCTGGACAGTAACACATCTACTGAATTCTTATGAATAAAATATATTAATGAAATAAGAACATGTGTTAACTTTTTTTAAAGTTGTGGATTTGTGGGGGTTTTTCTTTGGTTTTTTTTAATTGTAAAATGTAACTATACCATATTCATTACTGTATTGAGACTCAAATCTTGATCAGTAACTCTTTTGCACCAAAATTACATTTCTACCAATTTCTAAATAAGTTATCATCACAAAATTATGGACATGATCCATATGGTTGCGTAGATGTAAGTACTAAAATAGTTTCAATGCTTAATGAGAAATAAGATATGAAAAACGATATTCTAACCCTGAACCAAGATCTTCATCTGAATTAATCATTTCTTGCTATCACACATAACTCTAAAATCTGAGCACAGTCATGAGGTACCACCTTCAACACAAGCACAAATTTATGAGACAGTATACTCATAAAAAGTGCCACAAGAGAAGTGTCAGAAAATTCATGTTTCCAAAATGTCAATCTAAATCATAAAATGTAGCGAGGAGGGAAAAGAACATTCATGTGCATCTATGATCAGTAAATAAAACAGACTGTAATGCAGACAAATGCCTTTTCGTGAGATTTATTAACATTTCCTGCATGTTTTCTTTGTAAGTTATGTTTTGGTTTAGTTTGGTTTCGATGTTAGCTAGAAAACAAAAAGTATAATTCCAAAGGACATATTTTCAAAATTGCAAATGTGTTTGTATTTACTAGAAAAATAGAATTATTATCTTTTTTCCCCTTCCTTTGCCCTTTGTAACTTTATTTTGTCAGAGGAAGTCTCCATAAAACTTCATTTAAATCACAATTATTTTTATTATCATTTCATCTGTAAGTCTCAGTGCAACCTCAAAATTGCTATGAGATTGACTATGCTATATAGCACTTTTTATTATTTTACATTCTCCAAAGAATTTCCACATGTAAATGGTCATAACAGAAACAGCAGCCTTATTTATATATACAATTTCTCTTTTGAGGTCATGGAATTATTCAATGGATTATCTTAAACCCTTAAATTTATGATAGCAAATTTTATTTGGAGATTATATGAAGGATCCATCAGTGAGCTGTTGCTGTTTTGCATCTCTCTGACACAGAGAAGCAGCTCTAAGTTCTCTGCACTTGTTGGATTTGCAGCTGCTTTTTGCTGCCATCATGACACAAAGCAGCAAGAGCATCCTAGTGAATCTGCTCTGTACTTGATATCCCTTAGATTAGATATATATCTTTACACATCACTGTTCAGGAGTTTGGAAATTTAGTTTACAGACCATATAACATAATGAGAAGAACAGGACAGACAGGCTCACAAGCTGACTGGTTAGCTTTGTTAAGGAGTGATACAGATGCAGTTCAAAGCCTTTAGACCAGGCATTCCTCACGTATTTCTCAATAATTTATTTACTGTATATACAGCATCGTACAGAGATATGATTTCCCATTGCCATGCTAAATCATTGACTTCCAGAGTTTTAGATTAGAACTTGACTAAATTAACAGCACATTCCACTTCTTTCTGCGAGAAATACTGGTTGTTTTTGTTTTTTTTTTTTTATTTTGCAACCATAACTGTTCTTCTGCTGTTTGGATCAGTTTACATCTTAGTTTTATTTATTTCATCTGTTGAAAATGATAGCTTCCTCTGAATAAGTCTAATCTGAGTACTCAGATTTTCATCTGTGTTGCTTTGCTCATTGAATTCAGAAGTATCAGCTTGACCTAAGCACTTCAGAGCTCAGGAAAGGAAGATGACCTGCTTCAGGCATTCACAGAATGATTCAAAACCCACCAATCCTCTTTGATTACTTCCAGCCATACCTTGAGTCCTGCTTGAGGCATTTCTGGGCTGTGTCAGGAAGAAGAGGATATCCTTGTATATCTCCAGAGTTAGCTGTACTATCCTCTCTGAGGCAGAAGAGCAAATGGTTTCCATAGTATGTAGGTCAAGCAACTCAGTATAAAAGTCTGTCCATTTCTTTTTCTCAAAATTAATCAAAAGTCTTTTTAGTGCAGCCAGGCAAAATAAGAGGTAACACCTATTTTAGTTCTTTAACTGCTTTTTTCTTGTACTTAAAGCAATCTTTCAGAAATATCAACATGCTGAGTCTTATTCTGGCCTACTAAGTATAGAAATTAAGTATTCCAGACAAAACTATGATAGGTATACAAATAAAACTATTTTTTGAAACCAGATAATACTTCTATATAACTACTTCTTTTTTTTTTTTTTGCTTGTACTTTGAACAGCAGAGCTAATTATTACAACAAAGAAATTAGGAAAAAAAAACCAAAAGAAAAAAAAAAACCAACCTTAACTCTTTCTAGCTCTACAATGTCAGATTTTTTTTTTTTTTTTTTTTTTTAAGGAGTGGAGGATTGCTCTGTTCTTTTAAAATGGAAAGATCTATTCCCGTGGTAGCTATGAGTGTCTGGGCTACCACTGTATTTAGCAAAATGAACTTATAAATGATGGCCTTTGTTTGGTATGGATTAATTATTATGCAAAATACTCCCTATAATGAAGTTGGGGGTAATGGTCTTGTTTAGAGGCACCATATACTATTTCCATGTGAAAATTAACCAATGATGCAAAGCCAGGCGTTCTGGTTTAGAGGCACCATATACTATTTCCATGTGAAAGTTAACCAATGATGCAAAGCCAGGAGTTCTATGACAGGAAAATTACTTTTTTTAAGTCTGTGTAGGTTTTTTCTATATGAAATCAACCAAATTATGCATATAGATAGATAACATAGAAAACTAAACTCATACATAGAAAAACGTTTATTTTCAAGCAAAAGTAAACACCTTTGTTTGGAATTTTTTTGAGGACCTACTTTCATGTGTTGCCTATCTTAGGGATTAGTCCTTCTAGTTTCACAAAAAGCCACTTGGAGATTCCTTATTCACTTGAAATCTTAGGCTGGGTCAATTTATTCCTATGGTCAATTATAACGGCTGAAGATGGAGATGCCTTAGGGAATAATCTTTCCACAAGGAAAGAAAAGGGTTTTTTAACATATGCAAGAATCTGATTTTATTTTGATCTGTCAGCATTGTAATATTTAACAAAATTCACTGAGTTACTTCCTTTTCTTGTTAGGAGTTTTAATTTTACTGGTGGGGTTTTTCTGTGGGGGAAAGAGGGAATTGAGATGCTGGGATATGTGACCAATGATTGAGAAAAATCACCATAGTAGGAGCAATCAGGATTTTAGTTCAGTTCGTTAAGAAGTCTGGGTGAGAGTATTGCTATCAGCAGTATTTCTCATACATATTATGTCCTCGTGTTTCCAAAGTCAGCATCAGTAATAATTCTTCTGCATGGGAAGAGAATACACATCTATTCCACTGGCCCTTCTAAATCACAGAGAAAATGCCTATGCCCAAGCTAGTCATCCAAGGTTTCCTTAACAGTCAGGGAACAAAAGGACATGCTTAGAGGATAATCCATCAGAACTAATTTGGAGAAGAACTCCACACACCCTTGAATTTTTTTTTCCCTTCTCATCTCTGGCCTATAAAATTAAAGAACTGAGGATATCTATTTTGGGTATATGCATCCAAATCTGGATGGATAAATCCTTCCCTTTGGTCTCTATCCGCTGATGAGCTTACACAGGTTGCTTTATTCATAAGGTTCTTCCCGATAAGAAAAGTTCAGTGAAAAATAGGAAAGTAACAGTCCTGTGGCTCTGAAAGCACAATCTGAAGACAAACATGGACATGTAAGAGACTAACCTAGTTACCAGTAGCAGAGACCAGGAGGCTACTTGGTCCTACACAAGTGCTGGTCCAGAATAGTACTCTTTACATAATATCTGTGCTCACACCCCGCAGTGTGACGAATAACATTTAAAGAGCTACACACATACCATAAGCACCTTACATATTTCTAACACACCCTATTTGGCTGCTAGTAGTAATTAACCCTGATCACCTCCCACATGATAAAAACATTGCTACTTGACAAATTCAAATATGGCCCTTTGCGGGATCTCTAAAGAGGCACATCCTGTTGGGGTTAATTGAAGTTGTGAAAAATGGCATGTTAACCACTTTGCACTGTCAGAAAAAGGCTATGGCAGAAAAAATTAAGGCTGGAACACAATCCTGCTCCTCAAACAATATATTTCATATATCTCATACCTCACTTTGCCCTGTCACTGGACACATAACAAGAACTCAGGACATTGGAACAGTTTTGATGTGACCCGACTTGTTAGAGAAAAGACTGTTGCTAGTTTACTGAATGGGATTTTTACAGAACAGTTCATGATTGAAGGCAAATTGAAAATTAAGATTTTGAAAAATAAACTGAGATCTTTTCATTGCTAATGACCACACAGATTTACCAAAATTAAAAAAAAAAAAAAAATTGCAACTTGATAATTACAAGTTCAGGCAGTTAACTTAGATGCTGCATTTAGCAGACCTCAGTGAAAACTGCCCAGCCTGAACTTTTGTTGAGAGCCAAAAATAATTATGTGTTCTGCAACAGTATAACAGCTACCTTGTAATTACATGAAACTAGATGTATTTGATATTTATGTTCCATAATTTAAAAGCATTGACAATAACACCAATGACTGAATAAAACAATCCTGCATAGCCATGGAAACCTGTTCTAACATGTAGCAGTTTTAGGGAGATAATACTGTGGGAAAGAAGAAGGCACAGCTTTGTTCTTCTCTCTCTGTCTCACTTTTTTTTTTTTTTTTTTAAGAGGCTACTTGGTCTTAAAAACATACTTTCTTTCCTCATTAAAATGAAAAGTCTATAAAACAAAAGCAAGACAGAGAGACTTCCTCCTGACTTGACATGTTACATGTGAAGCTAAGTATAGATATCATTGAAGCAAGATAGTCAGCAAGTGTCTTCTGAGAGACATGTGGCTCTTAAGCAGTTCCAGTGCCTCCCCATGCTGAGAGAGCACCATGTGTCTGGCAGGAAGGATGCTGAAAAATCTCAGTCTCCAGCTGTGGGAGGAAGCAAGTCAGCCAACGCTGCAGAAGTCAGTGTTGTCCCATCACCCCGGGCTGTAAATGTGTGCTTGTCCAGATGCACCTCACATTGCACTGAGGACATTTGAAGTACCAAAAGCAGACCTCATCACCTGAGCTTTCCCTTGACATCTCTTTCCAAAGTGAATGTGGCATATCTGGGGATTGTCAGCCTAATGACCGTAAGGAAATCTGAAATGCACTGGAATTATAAAATAAAACTGCTCTTGTATGATTTTGCATCATACTAATGAGAATAATTTCTTTTCCAATTACCTCTGAAAGTAGCAAGAGTGCTAGCACTACACAACAGAGCTCTTTCTGTACTGTTAAGACAGCTTTCCTTGAAAAGAGACTAAGGGACTTATTTTCCTAATTTCTCAAGTTAGTCAGAAAGCAGCTCCTGATGCATGCAACACAAACATCTTTGAGAAAAAAATCACGGATATTTTCCTCTGCTGTTTTATATGTAATTTTAAGTGCACTAATTCCTAAAAACTTTTGTTTAGGTTTGTAGTAAATGACTAGTACTGCTGTAATTAAAAAAATAATTTTGGTTTCATGGAACAAGACTGTTTGACTTCTAAAAGGAATGAATACATTAAATATTTTATGAGGCTTTTAAATGCTTGATGATAGAGATTCAGCATGGTCTACTCTTATGCTGGATGGACAGGAACAAGAGGCCTCTTTTATTGTTCCCTGTAAAACCAATGAAATGGAACCAATTGAAATATTGTGCACAGAGTCACAGGCATAGGATAATAGCGCTTTTCTGAATGGTAAGAACAAAACAAAGTGTATCTCAAGAGCTTTGTTTGTATGGAGCAGACCTCTCCTCGGAATGGACTGTCTGAAGAGGCATTGCTTAATGCACTGTTTAATAGCAAGGCTCTTCAAGGTCTCCCCACTCCATTATGACATGTGCACTGCTGCTCCTTGGATGTGAGAACAGAAGCAAAGCAACAGGAAAAAAAGCTGAGTTTACTTAACCCAAATGACTTCCAGTCATTTTCCAAAATGCACAAGTATTTAACAATGGAAAATATTACATCCAACATTCACAACATATGAATTTATAATTATAGGAGGAAGGAGACCTTCTACACATTAAAGGCTTGTTTATGTGGTGGAAATGATAGGATTTTCAATGTAAATTGAAATCACAGAAGCCTTCTAATGGTGAAGATGAGTGAGGTACAAACTTCAATGTAATGGCAATTCTCCTGCTATAATTCTGCAGTCTGAATGTATAAATAAGGTACAAATTTCATACAAAAATTCTTCTTACAGCAATTTGTACTCCTTTTGTTTGACTAAACCATGTTCTCAAATGCCTTTGCAGAACCTGAGAGTGTAAATACCTCTAATAATTATATGTGGGCACTGCTTATGCAAGCACATATTTTAGTTACCTTTCCAAATAATATGGTATATTGAAATGGTGAGCACCACTAGCTACATAAAAATACTTGTCATCTATGAAGTATTGGTTTGTTTTCAATAGAGAATGACCAGGGCACAGGGTGAAGGAGATGCAGAGAAACATCGTTGTAAGAGGGAATTGTGTTTTGCTTTGAAGAGTCAATCCATTTTCACAAAGAAATCAGACTGTGTTAGGACATATGCATGTGAATTCTTTATGATGTCCACTATGTAAATTCATTGAGTCCTGAAGGCTTAATTGTAAATTATTGCAAGAGAACACTGGAGTCCCAGTCCAATCCTAATGGAGATACTGCAGCAACTAGTCAGTTGCTTATTCTTTCTTACAGAAAGAGCAGCTGAAAAATAAAAGACAAAAGATTAAAGACAGAAGAAAAGAACATATTGTACTAGTGTCATCTGACTAAATGGAATTGACTGCTAAGTTTAACTGATCAGAAAGTTGAAATAGCGGAACAATCAGTGTAATATGCTGCTTTTCAAAATACTCAAGATCATTAGACCAGAAGTGCACTTTTACCTTCCACTGCAAAAGATCACTAGTATTCCTAATTAAATGATTACTCCCTAGCATCTATATTCAGAATACATAGAAGAAAAAAACTCTGATGAATATATTTGATGTTAAAGTCTTCCAAAGAGATGACTTACTTATTATGTAAAGGATTTTACTGACTACTTCCATGATTATTTATCATCTGAATAATGAAGAATGTATATTCTAAAATAATAAATGACAAAATCAGTATCCATTTTTCCTACATTAGTGGATTTAATACCATTCCTTCGCTATAGTTAACAGGCAACATTGGAGTGGTAACTCCTCTGGATTCTGAGGTATGCATTACTCATCACATCCCAACAGTCAACAGAGAAGAGTAGCTGCCATCTCACATGAGGCAGCAGTAGGTGCAGCAGTAGGTTCTGCCTCACTCAATGATACCATCTCTCTCCACTGGTCATAGAGGGAGCCGGGGACTACACCATCTGGGTCAACTGGTTCTTTGACTTTCTAGCCATTTTTTCTTTTTTTTCTCACCTATCCATCCCACATGGAGATTTCTTGTTTTCACACTTGTAACTGCACAACTTCTTTTTCTTGACGCTTATTATCTCTGCTTTCTCTTTTTATGTCCTTTCTCCCACGTGCTCTTCCTTATGATACCTCTAGCTCAACATAATTTTAGTCCTCTACACTACATCTTCACATCCTATCTCTACAGCAGCAGAGTTTCATTTCAGGTGAAAAGGTTTCCTCCAGTCAGTTTTTCAGACTGACTTTTTACTTTTTCACATCTAAATTTCCTTCAAGGGAAGTATTAGGGAAAATGTTTGTGTGTGCATACCTATTTCCATTTATTTATGCAGCAATCATAGAAGCATGCTAAATCCTTTTTTATAAAAGAAATTAGAATGCAACATAATACAAAGATAAAACTTAAAAGTATCCTTCCTTGAACAGAGATTCACTTTATCCTTGGATATAACATCATAGGGAAAATCGAGAGCTGAGTTTGAGAAGCCAGAAGAAGAATCTTAAACCAGAAAGTAATATTTTTCCTTTGACTTTCTATAACAGATATTTGTATGTCTAAGGCATTCTTTTGCATGTCTCTCCATTTATTCATTTCTGTTTTGGTTTCTTTTAATGCTTCACACACAAGTTTTTTTATACAACCTTGTGCATTAAAAAAGTCATTGAGATTTCAAAGAAAATATTCAATTCCACATTCATGTGTTCTATTTCCATTGTACTTGCACACATGGGCACAAACAGGCTTTTGGAGCACATTTATTTATTATTGTAAATAGAGTTAACATCTATTAGTTTCTCAAAAAATAATTTTTTTTTATAAAGTGATATGCAGAAACCATATTTTTAACTTTAAATTGATTCCAAATAATACTGAAGTCAACATTTATGAATACAAAACAAGCTTGAGACCTGAAAGAGTCATAGATACTCTATGCTTACTAGTTGCTGTCCAGTTCTTTACACAGCTCAACTAAATCCTCTACTCACCTTTTGTTAACAGATCAAAAAATAAGGACTTGGCATAGATCAGGAAAATTAACTGCAGTATTTTAATTGAAAAGAAATTTTTTTTCCCATACATATTCAAAGTTTTATTTGTTTTTCAATTTAAAATTTGTAGTTTACTTATGATTGGCTTTACAGCACAGCCCAGGGTTTCAAACAGGTAAAAAATCAAGGACTTCTTAAAACTGAGCTGTCTTTCTTGCTGTTGTTCCCTGTCCCTTGGCCTTGTATTCTCTTTGTCTTACAATTCCCAAGCTACTTCTGCCACTCCTCTTCTGGCTTTTTTTTTTTTTTTTTTTGGCCAGCGATGCTAACTTCAAAAGATAATAATAATAAACCGATTTTCACTTTTTTTTTTTTTTTTTTAAACCAAGATTAGTAGGCTGAATTGACAATTAAGAGTTGTTGGTATTCTTCCTCTTCTAATCTGTGAGTACTCCCCTGTTGGGTGTATTATACTTTCAGCCTTTGTTTTACTACTTGATACTGTTAACAAATGTCAGTGTTCATCAGTATCACAGTTTGTTTTACTGCAGGAAATGCTTTCAGTTGAATAGAAATGAAAGGTGAAATGCCATTAGAGAAACAGTGTCAAGCACTGAGACTCAGTTCTTCAGAATGATGTTTTTATGATTATTTTATGGCTCCTGAAGGACTACCCTTTCTTGATAGACAGAAAAAGTGAAAATTTTAATACACTGTCAAGATTCATCTCCCCAGTACTTGCTTCACTTTATCTCCTACAGGAGAGAGAAAGCATGCTGAAAAAAACAAACAAAAAAAACAACAATATTCCCATAATACATGTAATGACCCACAAACAAATTTTCTGATTCTTGAATTTGGTAGAAGTTCTGCAGAAAATGTAAGGGTAGGAATAACACAATGCCAGTTGTATACAGTGTGTACTGTACCACTCATTCTGATCTGACAGTGTCAGGGAAGGGAAGGGAAGGGAAGGGAAGGGCTTTATAAAAAAGATTATTTCTATTTAAATTATTAGTCAATTATTATGAATTATATTTATCCTTTTAGTATTCAATATAGTAGATAAAAACAAAAAGTGAAGATGAATAGCTTAAAACAAATATCAACAGCTCTAAATGCTGCAGCTATCTCACCTTGTACCAAAGTGGTAGTGAATGTCAAGCTAGTTAATCACAACCTTTTTTCCTAACTTGTAACCTTTTTCTGTTGCTTTCTTCTCTCCACTGCCTCAATCTCCGTTAAAACAGGCTGCTCAAAAGGCAGAGCTTGCTGAAAGCACTCATAGGAGGGCCAGCATATAAAATCCATGTAACAGCTCATTATTTTCAGGATTAAGTACAAGCAGTATTGTGAGAATATTTTAAATAAACAGCAAATAAACAATACAAACCAATATGCACTGATCCTAATGTATCTGACAGGATTTTTATTTGTCATTGATATTTTAATATTTTGGCTGACTTCATTGTAAACTTTTTTTTATATGTGAGCCTTTATAACCTGATTTCTAACAGAAAGCAATAGGGAAAATTATAGCAAAGCAAATCAAGAAGTAAGTATCCGGAATTGAATTGTGCACACAGAATTGCGCACCATTCCTGTCAAAGTGAGTATATTAAACCAGTTAATGGAACTGAGTTATTCTGTATCATGCTTTCGATTGTTTGGGAATTTTTTTGAATTTTGCAGGTGGTTTTTCATGAGGTTTTGGGAGGGTTAGTTTTCTTTTGCTTTTCTCAAAAAGGTCACTTGCCCATTTAATGATATCTACTGATGAGAATTATGTTACGAATTCAAAATCCCCTTTTGACGAAGGAACTATACCTGGTACATGGTTTAGACCTGTCTTTTCACACTTATACAGAGGTATTTTCTCCCTAGAAAAGTTCTGTGATTAAATAAATAAATAAAATTCCTATGAAAGTTCTACCCAAACGTTTGATCTCCTAGTTTAATTAAGGTTATGTAATGTAATATTAAGGGATAAAGGGAGATGTAATCCCAAGCAACAATAGAGTTTTACAATTTCCTAGTCTGAAAAGTAGGTGTAGGCATTGCCAGATTTATATCAAAAAAGGATTCCTTTTTCATTTGTGCACACTGAGAAAGATTCATGGCTCTGAGAGTAAAGATACATGTTAGCAAGATAACCTAAATTAATGAGGAATTAGACGCATAGATAACATAAAAGTAAAAAGTGAAACTGAGATAGATAAGGCTTGGGAAAAAAGTGAAAAACAAGTCAGAGTTTGCTCATATCTAAAAATAACCTGTATTCATTTTTGTCCACAGTTAGAATTGTCTTACCATTGTAGATGACAACTTTCAGTCAGTCTCCCAGTAAAGTGACGTACAGTGACCACGTTATGGCATAGGCATTCCAAACTGGCAGTGCGAAAAGCAAGCACAGCCGTTTCAATATGGTGTTGCATATTTCAGGGTGTCAGAGACCCAGGTGACTTGGTGAGTGAGAAAAGGCAAGCTTCTTCCCAGCTTGAGATGGGTAGGCACACTGTGAGCAGGGAATTAAAATGTTCCTGGTAATGAGCATGACAGAGATCAAAAATCTCAAAGTCAGTGTTGAACTGCTGAACTGAGCTTGTGCAGTTGAATTACTGTTCATGTTTTTCCTTTACCTTGGTTGTCCCAGAACTCCATTGTCACAAATGGTGGAAGATGATTATATGTTTTACTTCGGGCATGTATTTTAGGATGTTTTCCCTTAGTCCCTCCACACTTCTCAGCAATTTTCCCTTTCTACTTTGAAAAAGATATTTGTCCTTTTCTTATTCTACAGAACTATTTTTACACAGTTACTCTAGAAGTTATGATGAACAACAAATTTAATGATAAAGAACTTATCAGGCTCAGTATAAGAGCAAGGACCATAACCTAGGCATCATCTTTGACTCAGTCTGCTCTCCAGAGCCTCATAGCCCAGCTACATCTAATTTTTGTTGATTCATTCTGCATAATAGCTATAAGATACCATAATCCTCTCTGTCTGTGCAGTTAAATCTGTCCCAAGATTCTCATCATCTCATATCTTGCTTATTGAAAACTCTTTCTTTTCAGCTTTGAGAGATGATCTTGCCTCAGTCAAATCTATTCAGAATGCTACCGTAAGGAATATTTTCCTAGCTTCCTTCCCTTTATGTCCTTCCACTGATTTTTCTATCTCATCAAATATACACTATTTTTCTTTATTAACAGGTACCCTAATGGCCAATCCTCACACTACATACCTATGCTTCTGTTTTCTATGAGCCCAAGCCTGCGTACCTTCATCACTCTTGCTACATTTTGCAGCAAGCAATTTCAGGCTTACTCTCATACTGCCTTTCATGCCTGGGAGGATTTCCTTTAAAAGACCCCTAGAGCTATCTTGTAATCCACCATCAATTCTCTTCCTAAAGCTGTTATTGGCTATGATGCATAAAAGAAACCAGAGCCCCTAAGCAATTGGTGCAGTAAAACATAGTCTATATTGCTAAGCAATGTTTGTCTCATGGTCTCTTTGCAGTGCTCTGTTTTCATCCTGCGTTCAGTACACAGACTGTCACCTCAACTGGAGCAAGAAAATACTTTAGCTCTACTTCACACCACATAGCTGAGAAAGGTCATAACTCATTATTTGGATTCCTAGGCATTACCTAAATACAGACGGCAGCAGATGATGCTGTTCTAGAATTTTTAGTGTTCTAGAATTCTCTACAATTAGGCATTCATTTCTTAACATAATTTTACTTTTTTCTTTCAATGTATATTAAAAAAACCCCCAAAACATATAAAATTGTACATTGAAACAACTACTTTAATTGGAATACACTGATCTAAAGAAAAGCTGTAATTTTTTAAATGTAAAGTATTTTTAAATTATTAAATAACTAGGACCCATGTGGTTATGTTATAAACTTCACTATCCCAGCTGTCCTCTATATGCAGACAAGGAAGGGAAAACATCATGGGGTTATATGCCTCTTGGTATCTCCTGCTAGTAAAAGAGTCCCTGTGTGAAAGGCTTTAATGCCAACAGCCATTTAAACTAAAGTCGAATTAATTTCTACCTATCTTTTGTCCTTACATTTTGTACCAAATGCAACAAATAAGGTCGCTGGCAGACAAACACCCATTTTAAAGCAAATATTAGAATGTATTTATGTCAAAACTACCTGTAAGGATTAAGACCATTGAATAAGGATACTATGGCAGCCAAAACTTTATCTAAATCTGTCCAGACCCTTTTCCTGTATTTCCTTTCCCTAGGTATGGGGAAGAGGATTTTCTACATCAAGACCTTGACTCTTTATGGAGTCAGGGCAGAATCAGGCATTAATGTATGTCTGGTAACTGGGAAGAATTTCTAGGTTGACTAAAGAAATGAAGCCTCCACAACCTACAAAACTCCTACAATTTAACGTCAAATAAAAAGAGCTTCAAGAGAAATGCTGTATGAAAACAAGTAAGAAAAAGGCAATAAACAGTAAAAACTGATAACTCTGCTTAAGTCCTAGTTCCAAACATGGCAATACAACTAGCTCTTTTGACAGTAGCAGAAGATATTTCAGTCATAGATAAAAGGTTTTATTTCTCTGTCATATAAATTAAGTGTGAAAACATAAAAATGTTCAAAACATTGTTAGCGTAGTAAACATTTTAAAATTTGAAAAAGAGAGATTCTTCTAAAGAAATTTCTGAAGGAATTTTAGTTGCCTGATATTGTATAATTAATATGTGTAACATGCTAAGAAAAACCAAAAATAAGAATAATCTTAATATTACCATGAAGAAAAAGGTTTTATACTTTTTGCTATATCCATTGTAGATATACTTTTAAGGTTTTTTTTTTTTTTTAAATCAGAGAGTACATGCCACTTCTAGCACAAAACTCCAAAAAGTAAGACTTCTGGGATAGAAGAATGGACAAAGTTTTCCCTTATATTACCTGAAAAATATGCCCAGGCCATTATTGCATCTGTCACAGATGAGGAAACTACTGTTATGCATCATTTATCCATTCAATGGTTTACAGCTCCAACTATTCCAGGGAGGTCACAAATCCACCAGCTATCAGAAAGAACTAGATTCTGTGCTTGGAACTATGATTTAGTGTAGAAGAATTCATAATATCTGTGTAGCCAGGCAGCTGGTTAGACATCTGAGGTAGCTCAAATGTGTAGATAATGTTGCTTTAGTTCGTTTGAAACTTATGCTCCATAAAATAATTAAAGATTGACCTTTTTCATGTGGAAGTGTAGCTATTGCACAAGTCTACGAAGCGAGCTTGCCTATGCTAGTAAGATTTAAAGGATGTGATGTTTTTGACTATAAATCCACTGCAGAAAGAATTCAGGAGATCACTGCAATTCCTGCTCTGCAGCTATGTTAGACAGGCAGATTGCAGGAAGAAGGCAATTACAAATTTTGTTTTGCAAATGACCCTAAACAGTTCAGTGTAGCAGACGTGAATGAAATTTAGTGTTATGAAGGCGAGCTGAGTAATTCTAGTCTTACTAACATACTAGAATCTGAGGGAGGAGTCTCCTTCTATCCCCAATATATTATTTGTGGAAACCAACTTCCTACAGGGCCTATAAATGAAATTTTCCCAATGAGAAGGTCAGAATATTAAAGTGTTGCTTGAAGGCTGCCTATTTTAAATTCACCTGAGACCACCCATCTGGCAACAATTACAATTAGACTCCTTGCCAAGAAATTATGAAAGCAGAAACATTTTCTATCCAACATATAGAAAACCCTTCGTCTAAGTAGCAATACTTATGTGAATTAACAGACTCATATTTCCAGCTGCAACACATTTCTTATTTCCAGTACCTGATACTTGATGCTCATTATTCTTTAAATCAAATAAATCTGCAGCCAGTTCTCAGGTGTCTGTTCCCTGCATGAAAAAAAACTATAAAAACCAACCAAAACCAAACCAAAACAAAGCTATATAACTACTGCATTCATTACTGTTTTGGGTGGTTTGCTTCTGATACCTCCTGCAAGGACCACATAATTATATTGCTGCTTAGTTAGTCAAAACTTCCAAAAGTACTTTGTTATCCTAGGCAATTTTCACAAAAGCCTTCAATGCTTAAGTTTTTTTTGACAAATTGCAATTTTCAGTGTTAAGGTAGCATCCTCTAACTGACTTAGTGGCTGCACAGCTGATAACCAGTGGGGAAAATGGCAAAATGACCTGATTTTTATGCTCTACTAAGCAGAAAAGTTTGGTTTAGCTTTCTGTATGAAATGATTAATAAAAATAAAAAATAAACCCCTGAAAAGTCCTAAATAATCCCTTTAAAAGGTGAAATTATATAATCCCAACATAATTTTAACATCACAGATGTTAATAAGAAGAACACGGAACTGAAACCAACAATATGAAATACAATGAGCTTGAAATTGTATTGAACTGGTGAGCAAAGTAAATACAATTTATTTAAAGCCATATCCAAAAGAAGAATGAGACATAAAATACGAGTTGCCCTCATATTGGATATTTCCAGGTGCTTGAAATTTCTCTATGTACCTGCAATTTCCTTGCTGACCTGTCCCAGGTATAGAAGATTCATACTTGTCTCCAGTACAATGAATGAACAACACAGAGTAAGCACTTGAGGTAACATAATTTTCAAAGAGTGAACAGCAACCACCGTGTGTTGGGATGCTCCAAAACTGCAAGTGGAACAGGTTTTATGTTTTAGAAATGGACAAAAGAGTAGACAGATCCATGGTTTAGCTATGATACAGAGACCAAATGATTAAAACAAACTATATTTCAGCTGACCTTTAGTTAAAGGACACAATCACTGGACTTCAGACTGTGCAAAAGTAAACATATTACTTACCTAAGACAGAGAAACTCCACAGAAATAAAATCAACATCTATGAGTGCAAAGAGTAAGTATAAAAGAAACACTACTCTGTATGCAAAGTGCATCTCCCAAGGCACATTTCTGAATTCAGTTAACTATTTTAAGGATCATCTATTTTCTTAAGCTTGTGTTTATATAATGTAAAACTCACGATGTTGGGGCAAGATTTGACTAAATTTGTGGGTGGGTTGCACCATTTGAAGGACCTACCTCTGTCTTGTCCCCCTGACTCAAGGGTAGATTCATCAATTGACATCAGATGTGTAGGTATTATCAAAAACTCTATCATTTTCCAATATTAAGCAAATATTAAACACAGACAAAGGAAACTAGAGGAAGACAATAATGTAGAAACTTAGAATAGTTTCACTCAGATCTAAAGGCAAATTAAATTAAAAATAAGTGACATTATTGTATTCTGCTGTATTTACTATTAAAAAGTTAGTATGGGTTAAAAAAATACAGTGTGACTACACTTAAAAAGCCATAGAAGTGACACATTTGCTATCATACATAGAGTACTGTCATATTTTAACCCCAGTCAGCAGCTCAGTCCCTCAACTTCTCACTCACTGCCCTCTGCTAAGATGGGAAGAGAACCAGAAGGGTACAAGTGAGAAAACTCGTGGGTTGAAATTAAAAGTGTTTGATAGGTAAAGCAAAAGCTGCCTTTGCAGACAGCTACAGGGAAAGCAATAAAAAGGAATTCATTTGTAACTTCCTATGGACAAACAGGTGTTCAGCCACCTCCAGGAAATCAGGGTTCCACCACATGTAATGGTGACTTGGGAAGACAAATATCATCACTCCAAATGTCCCCCCTTACTTCTTCTTTCCTCTGTATTACATGCTGAGCATGACATCATATGGTATGGGATGAAGAACAACATCCTTTGGCCATTTGGCATTGGCTGTCCCAGCTGTGCCCCTTCCCAACTCCTTGTGCACCCCCAGCATGCTCACTAGTGGGGTGGAGCGAGAGGCAGAAAAGTTCTTGACTCTGTGTTAGTGCCGCTCAGCAACAGCTAAAACATCCCTGTGTTATCAACACTCTTTTCATCACAAATTCAAAACATAAAACCATACAAGTTCCTAGGGAAAAAATTAACTCTATCCCAGCCAAAATCAGTACAAGTGCATTAGATTATAAATATGTATTGCAATCCTTATACTGAAAAACTGAGAAGTAAAATATCTGATTATTTCAGGGCAGTTCAGGGACAAATATCCTTGAACTCCAGACTATGCTTCTGTCTTTGGTTTGGTTGCACATTTAACTGCGGGAGAATATGTCCCATATGGATCATTGCCAAGTTAGCTGGAGATTTTTTGAGTCAAAACTGACCTCAGAATTCAACAAAGGAGTCAAATGGCCATCATTATTTAAATATCCTTACCTACAAACATCACTGTGCTCACTATAAATTGCTCCTTTCTATCCAACGGGCAGCTGTATTGTGTCACTTATATCCTCAGCATGAATTTAAGGTGTCCTTCTATTTTTGCTGTACTCCACCATTATGATAATAAAATTTTAAGTCACCAGAGAAG
The DNA here is from genome assembly GCF_000691975.1 of Corvus brachyrhynchos. Lineage (NCBI taxonomy): Eukaryota > Metazoa > Chordata > Aves > Passeriformes > Corvidae > Corvus > Corvus brachyrhynchos. Next base: position 1,128,415 of record NW_008236973.1, on the reverse strand, counting down.
GACTCTGCTCGGAGAGGAAATCACACAAGCTCTTAACCAGATGCAGGTGGAGCAAGAAGGGTTAGTGCTATTGTACTGTTTGATCATCTAGAAGAAACTGCAAATCTAATCAGAACCCTATGTTGAGAACTTCATGAACAAAAACCAGGCACATACACTCAAAACAGAGGAGATGATATAACCTCATCCAAAGCCTCCTGTTGCTTTCCATGTCCCACACTAATCATTTAAATCTGAATTGTACGAGACTTGGCCAGCTTGCTCTCTTGAGCCTGAGACTTACCCAGACACAGAAAAATATTTGACAGCTTTTTATTTGGGGTGAGATAGAGGTATAAAACTCCATGTCATGATCATGCTGAAACCATCATATCTATATTTTCATTTTATGCAGTAGAGCAATAGGGTTTTGTGTCAAATCTGATTAAATTTTACAGATTTTCTATAGCAGTTGTTACATATACCTTTAACCATCTTTATTATTAAAAGAAGAGAGCGTCAGAGGCTTCCAGTGCTATCAATATAAAACTACTGCAATACTTTCTCCACTGAGGCACTTAAAATATTAATCCATAGATGATATGCAAGATTAAAAGATTAAACATATTTTATTATTAAAATATTGCTATTGCTAGTTTTACTTCCATAGAACTACAACTTTAACAGCAGCTTTGATATCATTGTTCTGTGTACATGACAATAGTGCACAAATTATGAGCCAGCAGTGCCCTGGCAGCCAGGAGGGCCACCCATGTACTGGGGTGCATCAGGCACAGACAGCATTTCCAGCCAGGCAAGGGAGGGGATTGTCCTGCTCTGCTCTGCACTGGGGCAGCCTCACCTGGAATATTGTGTGCAGTTTTGGGTGCCATAATATAAGAAAGACATTAAACTATTAGAGAGGAGGACAACAAAGATGGTGAAGGGCCTGGAGGGAAAGCTGCATGAGGAGCAGCTGAGGGCGCTTGGTCTGTTCATCCTGGAGAAGGGGAGACTGAGGGGAGACCTCATTGCAGTCTACAACTTCCTTGAGAGGGCCACGGGAGGGGCAGACACTGATCTCTGTGGTGACCCATGACAGGACCCACGGAAAGGGCCTGAAGCTGTGTCAGGGGAGGTTTAGGTTGAATATTACAAAAAAGTTGTTCACTGAGAGGGTAGCTGTGCACTGGAAGAGGCTCCCCAGAGAAGTGGTCACAGCACCAGCCTGACAGAGCTCAAGAAGCATTTGGACAATGCCCTTGGGCACATAATCTGATTCTCGGGGCCGGGCCGAGCAGGGCCAGGAGTTAGACTCAGTGATCCTTGTGGGTCCCTTCCAACTCAGCTTATTCCGTGATTCTGTGACAACTGTTACAGAAGGTATGCCTCTCAAGGAAGAGTAACAGGACAAATAAAATTAAGCACATGGTTTAGTGGTGAACTCGGCAGTGTGAGGTTTACACTTGGACTTGATGACCTTAAGGACCTTTTTCAAACTGTGGTTCTATGATTCTGTGGAAAGGCCCATGCATTGCTGAAATCAATGTCACAAAATTAGAGGCAACAACATAACAGAGAAGAGACAGGAAAAGCCTGTTGGTACACATTGGCAGTAATTTCTAATAAAGCTTTGTACCTAATTGACCAGATCTGAGAGAGATAATTTGTTTCCATCAGTACAGTAGAAATATAATCCCGAAATACATTACCTGTCTGAATTTCCACTCACCACTGGATAATTGATTTAGACAAACTATTATATGATCAAAATAACTACAAAATTGCACAGAAGAAAATATAAAAGATAACAAGTTTTTACCAAAGCTCACACTTTTTTTTTTAAACAGCAAACAAAATTTCTTAGGAAAAGTTCATGAACAATCTAAGTAGCAGATCAACTGAAAGAAGAAGGTGCTTTTCTGAGACAATATTTTTTCCTTTCATTTCTTTTAAAGTGAATACAGGGATTTGTTGATCAGAACTATCTCAGTTACATCAGTCAAGAAGTAGAATCTTAGTTCTGCCCATATTTTTGTCCATCTTCCCCTTTCAGCCAACACACAAACAACCAACAAATATCTACTAATGGATGTCTGAATTTAGGATAGTCAAGAGAGAGATAAAAGGGAATTTTGCTTCTCAATCTGAGCACACAGTACAACTTTCTCTCTAAGTACCTAAGGACATATACCATGTGTGCTTTGGAAGCAAATAATAGTAGCAATAACTGTTATCATTTGTACTGAGTTTTACATTTACCGATCTCTGCGAAAACAGTAATTACTTTACTGAAACTGAGGTTCTGTTATTTACATTTCTCCAGGACATACAAAGTTATGTGTGAACAGACTGAGAACATAGTGTAGGTATGTATTCTATCATTAATTAAGATTCCTTTTTAAACAAAGGGCAATCACTCTCAGAAAGCCAAATAAGTAGCTGTGAGCTCAAACGATGCTATTAGGCCATCAAAATTCTGTAAAAGAAAGAAAAAAGAAGGCAAACCAGAAAGCCTAAGAGACTTTTCACAACCTCCATCAGCGAACATGAGAGAATATTTTTTTTTAAATAATTTTAGGCATCATGGCGGCTCTAAACTGACCTTTGCTAATGATGAGCAGGCTTCTCCTAGTGTGGTTCTCCGTGGCCACAAACATCACATGTGTACTAACACAAAAAAATGGACAAGATTTTAATTTCTCTGGTCCTGAAGGCAGTCTCTCTTCTCTTCTCAGAGTCGGGTTGTCTGGCCCACACAGGCTGTGATGGACGCTGCTTGACCTTGCTTTCTCCCATACTGTGCCTGGATAGCACAGACCAAGATAGACAAAAAGCAAGGAGGAATTAAGTAGTAGAGAAGTTCATGGTACAGTGCTCATGGGCCATATTCTTACCCTGATTAATGAGCAATATAACTTCAAGCTTCAAGAGTAATATTAAAGTCTGATGTCAGTTAGTACAAGCAAAAAATAAAGAATATAGGGGCACTGGAAAGGATGTGTGCATATGTTACTTATACATGTTTTTTCTTTCAAATATGTTATGATTTTTCTAGATCATTTAAATAGTTTTTCAAAGATAACAGCACCTATAATTGTGGAAATATTTTAGTTTTTTTCACTGATGTTGAGCAAATCTTCATTAGACAAACACACTTGCAGTTTATCTCCTTTGAAATTAACAGAGTTGCCTCAGGAGTGAATTCGATCCAATCTTTTCAGCTGTGTCCTAACACAGATTGGAGTAAAGAACCTTTTCATAAGTAACAACACTAGAATAAAAATTACTAAAACCTTAAGGAGTGGAATCAAACTGTTGGGAAAATTGAAAGGAAAAAGATCCTTTTTCACCAATGTAACTGCACTGCAATATTGACCATGATCTTGCCTTCCTATGGCTTTTTGGCAATTGCAACTGTAGGTCTCCAGACCAACATGGCTTGCTCATGTAATAGCACATGCATGACATCAGAAAAATTATGTTAAGTGGAGATCATATCCCATGGGACATTGATCCTGCTTTACAGTATTAATGTTCTGTAGTCAGGTACGAAATATGCTCTCTGACTATCCTTTAGTGAATGAGATTCTATTACCTTTTTCTTTTTTGTTCCATCTCCTATTATATTTGTCTGATTCCCTGGACAAGGGGTTATGTGGCCAAGAAGTACTCTATTTTTTCTAATTATAGCAGCTGCTCAGTTAAAAAAAAAAAAAAAAAGAATATGACACATTTCAAATCTTTGCCCTCAGTTATTTAAGGCAAAAGTTAGCAGTATTCTACACATTATTGTAAAAAACTTTATACCGGTATTGCCTTACCAAACCTCTCCCCATTTATCTTCTTTATTGTCTTTCATACAAAACAAAATTTTAGCAGAAGTTTCCAGATCAAACTTCTGAAAAGAGATGCTGAATAATTTTGGACTAACCAACCAGAAAAAGAGAAGCTCTGAATATAAATGAATGAGCAGTTCGAAAAGATATTTTACTTCCTTGTAAGGAAAACAAACAAACAAAACATCCCAAACTGACAACCAGACCAAAACAACTGACCAAAAAACCTGACAGTACAACATAGTTAAAGAAACAGCAACATTTAAATGTCTCACACTAAGCCATTACCTACAAGATAAGTACTACTCAACAGAGAAGTCATTTCGGTGATCCTCTTCAAATTCTTTATTTTATTATTTGTCTTGATCACAGTTTATAAAGCTTCCTTCACAGGAACTTGTTTCTTATCTTGTCAAGGCAAACGAAGACATATCTACCTTGGTGTTAGCATTCTAGAGATTAATGCATTGTAGCCTGGATTTTCAACCATTAGCAGCTATTCCCATTACCCCTTCACATTTATTCTTTAAAATAATCTATAAAAGCAAACAAAAATAAATTATATAATGCATGATGAAAAACAAGAAAAAAGTATCAGAAATATTGGATATGAAGTCTGACAGAGATGCTTCCTTCTTTTTCTCTTCTTTTTGGTCCTTTCTTCCCTGGTTTTGAAATCTTGCTGCTGCTTTTCATGGACCTGACAATAAAAAGAGACCCTCTTATTCAGCAGGGCATAATCAATCCACTGCTGGGAGAGGAATTTTGGCACAACTAGAGGAGACTGTCTCTTGAAAATCTGCGCTGAACTTACAGATCCTCCCAGGTTTCAACTCTGGCCTAAATTCTTTGTGTCATTGAGTCCTTGTGATTAAAAGTCATAAACTGAAACTTTGAGGGGACTTCTGAAATTAATTAACTGAAAAAACTGATTGTAAATGGATTGTTGCAAAATTGTTGCAAAATGATAAACACAAGGCGTAAAATCAACTGTGTGACAATGTCTGTGGAAATGTAACTCAATACATGAATTTTCTAATACTGTTACATGCAGTTGCTATTTACAGTTTTGTAAAACCTTAAAAAAAAATTGTAGCAAAATATGTTATCATATTTGTCTCTACTCCAAATATGTTTTCAAGAGAATTCTTTGCCTATTTCTGTAAAAGCAGTGGGAAGATAATGCTTGCAAAACAAATTAAAATGAACTGAAAAAAATTGCCTTGTCTTCCAGGAAAAAGGAATTGAAAAAAACATCATATGAACATTGAGCTTTTCTCTAAATGACACTGCTTTAGTGAAATATCTCTGCTAATGAAAATGCATTTTGATTTAATAACTAATAATTCAATATCTGGTAAAATGTTAATACTAATTCTTCATTCCAGCTGATATTTTTGTCATCTCCATGACAATCAAAATTCGAAGTATAAAAAGCAAAAGGTAACATATGAGATAAACTTAGCTAGTAAAGAAAAGATGGAGCCCATTTGTAGCTATTTCAGCTTTTAGATCCCAACACCCATTAGTTTTATTTCCCCTGGACTGCTTAACATGTAAAAAGAATTCCAAATTGATGTTGCAACAGATGTCTGTCCTGTTAGGTCTGACTCCATATCCTCTTGTTAATGAATGAAATTACTGAGCTCAATCTCCAGTGGTCTCTGAGCACCCTAAATATTGAAAGGCAAAAACTTCATGGAAGTCTGATTTTTACAGTGCAAAGTGCTTCTGAACCCAAATTGTTAAATCCTTCCCTTTGAGAGTATTGCCAACGACAGCAATGTTTTGCAGTGTAATTGACTGGTGGAAAAGGTCCAATATGTTAAGGAACCAAGAAAGGAAAGGAGGGGTAGGAAGGGGGTGTATCTGTTCTTTCTCAGTGTCATTTGGCAGTCTGATGAGCTCTGAGAATTTGTCAAAATTAAACTGACCATGCCCAGACAGAATTCTTCCTTTTCTCTTCCTTGGAGCAGCTTTGATGGCAAATGGGATATTATTTCTATCTTTCTGTCAGACAGTTATAATGTACTGTGTTTATAAATCCACCACCAGACTGATTTTTGCTAAATGGTCTTTCAAAATCTCCTTACCTCCTTGAATAAGTAGTACTGACTAAAATGTCATGAGGTGCCAATATATATTAAGCTGAAAGTTCCCTTGATGTTTTACTTTTTCCAGATCCACGAGCTACTCTATAGTATTTCTGAGAAGCATATTTTCTTTAGGGTCATAGATGCCAAGACTAACAAGTATAATTTTATGGATGCAAGAAAATAGCATGGTTTTAATTTGGAAATATACGTTCTCTTACAGAAAATGTACCTGTGGTAAAGCTTTTTTGTGAAAAGATATTGTAGTATTTTTCTTTATTAGTGAAATGTTATCTCTCTATAGGGTACTCCCCTCCTCCTCTCGCAGCCTTAACCTGCAATTACTGCAATAAAATACTGTAGGAGTCCCAGAAATATTTTAAATGGAAAGCACTTCATGAAAAGCTACAATATTAATGCATTAGCATTTTGAAAATCACATTCTTTGAAATGAACCAGTGTTGGAGAGGGTGGTAATTCTGAAAGACTCAGATGTAAATGCATTGTTGCACTGGAAAATAAAACTAGTTTGGATTCTTCCAAAACACTAAATTTGAAATCTTAACACCAAATATTAGAGCCAAACCATATTTCAAATTCCAGAAAGGAGCTGTGATATGATAAGCTCTGATGAATCCAGAGAATTTCTGGCTTGTTTTTTGAGCTCCATAGAAAGGAGTTTTAGAAATCTTTAATGCAAACTATCAGCAAGTCTAACCTGGGAGTGTAATGCAATTAATGGCACACTGATTTTTAATTTTTTTTTTAGCATTAAATACTAATTTAGAGCTCAGGTTAGTTCTTACTCATAAACATGAGTCTAATTTTCTGGCAAAAACCTTTCAAATTGAGTTTCATTTGAAATGTTAAGGTTTATTTTGACTAACCATGATATCTATGGAGTTTTTTTCTCCTGTATCTATCAATTAAGCAGATATTTCACTAACAGTAAAATCAAATCTATTTTGCATACACACATTCATATATTTCATAAATACACATTCATACACATGCACATTATGTACAAAGTGCATACATCTGTATTTATTCGTCAAATTATGAAATTAGTCTGAGTAGAAAAGTTTGAACAAAAAATTTAAGATGCTGAGAGTAAATATAAACTTAAGTATTGTTGTAAGCATAGCAGAGGCAGTTAAGGCTGAAATAATGTAGAAAAAAATGTATTTTACATGTGTTTATCTGATTTCTATCTGATATTTTGCAATTTGTTTTTTTTTTAGAAATTTGAAATAGAATGCACAAAAATCTAAACAGGATAGAAACAGACATGCTTGACAAGAACAAGGATCCCCCTATGCAAGCATCATATCTCTGATGTTACTGATCAGTAAGAAATACCTAAGGAAAGAATTACAGAACAACAACCAAAAAAAAAAAAAAATTCAGAAAGAAAGAAAATCAGAGAGGGAAATTATATAATGACTGACTCTTTAAGCCCCTGATAGGTAGAAGATTTGGATATTTTACTGAACACTGAATATGGATCACTCCATTTTAATGTACAGGTGAGTGGGTCGATCTAATCGTACTGCGCTACACACACCTGCCTATAGTTAACATCCATTGTGTCACTTTGTGCCGAAGAGTTCCAGATTTCTGTTCTTCATCTCATGAATAATGTCTGGAGTACTTTTTAAAAAAGAAACTATTAATTCATTGCTTCCTTTCCTCAGTTGTTCTTGTCTAAACAAAAAGTCTTAATCTATTTAGTCTTCCCTCAGACAGCTGATCATACTTGCCATTCTTCTAGCATTTTCTACAAGGTCTTTTTCTGACCACTCCTGACAGTTTCACAGATCTGCAATGACTCACAGAACCTCTTTGTAACTAGAAGTAATTTAGAGCTTCCTATTCTACATATTTGTTAGTATTATTTTTATTTATTACTTCATATGAAAGTAATTTCACTTACAAATTTGTCACCTGTTCATTTGATCACCTCCTCACTCAGTACTGCCTGATCTTTGCACAAGCATTTGCAGCCACATTTAGATTTGACTATTCTCAATAATTTTCTGTCATTTAACAGATTTTGTTACCTGCTCCCACAAGTTGAAATGAAAGCTTTGTAGCCAGATAAGAGGTTAGATCAGATTTTAAAAGGGTATATGATGTTTTTAAATCCACTTTTTTACAATGTTCTATCAAAACTGATAAATAAAAATTCTTTCTTTTAAAAGTATCTGAGCAATCTTATCATGAGCAAGTTCCTGTGCTGAAGGTGGGAAAGGAAGAGAGGAAAAAAGGCGGAGGAAATAAAATTGAAAAATCCAGCATTTTCTGTCAGCTGGCTTGCACTTTTCTGGACAACCTTCTTATTCTTTTGTTGATAGATGAAAAAATCTATTAACACTTTTTCCTCAGTCAGTCACATTTTTTGCTTGGGCAAAGTTGCTGGTTAGTTCATAAAGTCATACTTTCCACTTACTACAAATAAAATATTATTTTATTTAATAGCATTTTATGTAGCCAGTTGGGCTTTTCTGTGCCTTTGCATGAATGTATGGTTTCCTGGATAAACAAGATTCACCTCATACCATTGATACCAGGTGCTTCACTGAGGAAACAGAAATGTGATCATGATAGTAATAGTGGCAGAGCTTCGGCATGGAAATCTGGGTTTCCCACAGTCACCTCTGTGTCTTGTAGAATCATTAGATTCTAAAATGTCCCCACCTACATGTGAAATTATGTCTGTGGAAACTTACAGCTTAACCTTGAAGAAAGCATGGTGTTCTTTTCTTCTTTTTGAATATATCACATGTGTAACTAGGGACCCTATTCAGCCCTCAGGGCTGCATCCAGACTTCTAGCTAAAAAAATTCAGAAATCTTATGCTTATAATGACTAGATGAAATATAAGGGTAAACTAAATCCATACCTGGAGAAGAGAGGTTTAAGGTGACGGAAAAAGAAGTATATCTTTGTATAGACAAAGAGAACATGCTGCTGCTTTGACTTGTTGTTGCTGGTTGATTTCAGTTCATGCAGAATCTCGTGAAGATGGTAATTCCATGTCTCCATTTTATGTCCTTGCTAAATCAATGTATCCTACATGTTGCTGTCATAGACATTTCAAGTAAAAATTGCAGGCATTGGTATGTTGAAATAGCCATCTGTTCTTATACTACTGAAGCTCATTGAGATAAAAAGTTTTCATCTTTTCTTGAATTTTGTAGGATTCTTTTCTTCTAAGATGCTGCAATATGCCATTTTATTTTGCTTACTTTTCACATCTGAAATAATTTCTCAAACAGTAGATAACAAAAAATACTTCCAGTGCAAACTAATTTTGAATCATCCCCTTGATTTGAAGGCATGGAAATATAGTGACTGACAAAGATATTTTCATAAACTTCTCAGAGAGGTAATCAAAAGAAGATACATTCAGGAAAGATATTACCATTTTCATTGTATTAACTTTTCCTAAGCAATGCACTGTGTTGTTAATCCCAGATCTTTCTTACCTCTGGCCAGCTTTTCTCAACATCCATGAACCATGAAATATTCAAAGCAACCTACTATTTAGAAGTGAGAAATCAATGGTTTTATAAAGCTACTTATAATGGTCAACCTAAAAGAGGAGCAGAGAGTAATGTGAGATAACAATATCAGTGTGGGTGCCTTAATTAGGCTCTTATAGCCTCCAGAGTTTGGTTTCTAACCTTTAGATGCTCCAAATCACTCCAGGAAAATGCCATTGACTATATAAGCAATATAGGTTTCCAAATTCAGAAATTCCTAATAGGTGTTTAAATTCTTTCCTCCACCTTATCTTTTTGTGTTCTTTTTTTCTTCTAAGTGTTTTCATCTCTTTCAGCTGTGAATGTTTAAAATAAAAATATGGAGGAAAAAAGAATCAGTGTAATAGAATATTTCCAGAGGATAGCAAATTAGCACATCCATCTTATGGGGCTCTGAACTACAAAACTCAGTTCCTATAGGCCCATGAATTCAGCAAGGAGCTTTCTTTGTGGTGGTTCCGCATTGCACCCTCTCTGTATGGAGTGATTTGGCTTGTTTGTTCAAATAATAGCCACACATACTTAATAGATACACAAAATAAATATAAATAACAAGAGGATTGTATTGTTATTTTTTAAAGATAACTTTTGATAAATGCAGCTCTTTCTCAAACATACTCAGTCATGGACTTTGCTCACTTGGCAAAAGCCATCACTACAATGGATGACAGCCTCCATGAAGTAGGTTACCCTTTGGTCTGCTTCATTAAATACCTCAGATCTCCAGTGTCACTACTGGGTTGTGGTCATCTGAAAATCCGTATCAAATAAATTAGTTAATTTCCTGAAGTCTTTTGGATAAACAAACTCATTTATTCTGATAAGTGAAAGCACTTGGAAAAGCATATGGTGCTTGTCTGAGCAAAAGACTGACTCACTGACATTCTAGATATCTAAGATTTCTTATGCAGGTGGCCAATTTCAGATTTACAATCTAGGCCTGGAAATCTACTTTGACTTCTCTTTTTACTATACTACTGGAACTATAACAAAGCCGAGAATTAAGTAACACATTTTCCAGCATGTACCTCACCATTTCTTCCATGTTAGTCTTCCATTCCTGAAAAATCATAGCCTTTTGCAGTTATGGATATCTAATTTGGACAAAGGTCTCATTGGGAAGTCAATTACAGTCTGCAGGAATTTCCACTAAACTAGTACTTCAAAAATTGGGAAAAAAACCTTAAGTTTGGATAACATTAATAAAGCTTCTATATATTTTGTTGTAAGATATTCCTTCTACAGTTTTAGATTTTTATAATTGATAATTATTAGACGGCAAATTGTTAATAAGGAAGTTGTCTCCAAAGTGGTGTGTGTGCACCCAATGGAGTGCACAAGACAATCCACTGGGGTGCAGGAGGAAATTTTTTTTGGATCATTATTAAATAAAATATATTTTTAAAAATAGCAGGTTTTTATTTCATCTTTGTCTCATTATTTTTAATATCTAATTTTATGCATGTTTTATAATGTATATAATATGCTAGTATAGTAGTATGTGTGCACAAATTATAAAGACAAACACAAATGTATATACATTGGTAGTACATGCTCAAAATTTTCTTTATATGATTGCACAGTCAAAAAAGTTTAGATTCCAATGCAGTAAAGAATCAATGGCATTTACAAAACCCTTTTAAGTTTTAAAAGTACAAAAAGTTTCATGTACAGAAATCTCTTGTCTAAATTTTGTGAGCAAAATTAAAAATTGCAGTATAAAGCACTAATCAAAATCAAGATAGTGAATTAAAAATCTGTGAACAGTTCCATAAATAAACACTCTTCATAATCAAAGCAGCTTGTAAAAATCATCTTCCTGTCTGATATGAGTGCCATTTAACTTCTTCCCTATTCCTTAACAATTTCCCTATTAGGGAAAAGGTCATAGATAAAAAGGGTTACAGATGAATACACTTTAATATGGCATGGCAAAGAAAAGCCTCTTTTGTAAAGAAGACTCATCTCTTGCTAAATCTATGTAAAATAAATAAAATATTTCCTGCTCAGCTATAAAATATAAGCAACTACATACACATACATGAAACAGCTATTTTTTATTATTTTTTTGCCAGTCCTTGACAGAAAAATTATGCTTGGGAATTTGAAACTCTTATACATCATTCACATGTACCTAATAAATAATGACAGAGAACTGGGTAAGCCTAGTGGCTTACATGTCTGAATAATATTTACTTAACCAGAACATTAATGCATCACTTTTTTTTGTTTTGTTTTGTTTTCCCTGAGCTGAACAGTTCAACTAACACAATTGCCACAGTCATTCTCTCAGCAGCACTGAAATCTACATTTAAGTGCCATCTGTGAGGCAGTCAAAAACTGGCTGATTCTGTGCCTTTGTTGTCCTGTATGATGTTATGCCTTAGTTAATAACTGAGAATTCAAGCACAGAGAAAGATGAATCTCTCTGATGTCATTCCCTTCATTGTATGTGAAAATCTGTGCCCCACCACCTACTAAGCTTTCCCTGACTGACCTGTGTTTACCTTCTGTTGGTGCCACTTCCCACTGTGTTATTGATGTGCTTTTCTGCCCAGGAAGCCGTCCTTCTCAATGCACTTTGTTAAGCTCAGGCCATGGGCACACACTGTTCTTTGTTGTACTGTATATGAGGAATGTTTTTGGAGGGGAACACTGATGGTATCAATGATTAGGAGTTAAAGTGTCTTCGAAGCCACAGAAGCAACATGCTGCATTGTCAATACACTGTATTGCAGGGATTAAACTTAAAAGCTATTCAATCACGAGGGTTTTGCCTCATACTTAAGTGCCTTGCATTTACATAACAGAAAGCTATATGCTTCTAAATATACAGACTATGCATATTTTGATTCTCTTATTAAGTTTTCTTCATTTAGCATTGTTCAAAGCTGTGCAGAGTGGGAGTCAACATTTAAGATCAGCAATATTATTAAAGGAACAATGTGCCTCCTGGTTAACTTCTAAAGAAACCAGACAGGGAGGCAAGGAATTTGCCTTTCTGATTTGATTTTTTTTGTCTTATATTTAAAAGTGTTTCTCAAAGTGCAGTATATGCTCTTAGTCATGAGTTAGGAAAAGAAAGGGGAAAAAAAAGATACACAAAAACTCTGGATGGCAGGAGAACAATTAATGAGGTTATGGTTTGGTCAATACATGCCAGAGCCAGATCATGAACATTTTGGGTTTCATTTCCCAAAAGAACAGAAAATTCACCTCTAAAAGTAGTAGGAAATGCCCCTTCTGGGCTTCTTTTTTTCTCTTCGTGGTACTGGTGGTGTTTTTACTAAACCTCTAATACCTGTTTATATTTCCTGAGTAAGTGTACTGGTGAACCAACTTACTCTCTTTTTAATTCTTGTCATTATTCAGAAAGAAATCCATGAAAAGGTGGCTGTTCACTTACGAATAACAAATCCTGTAGAATTATACCCTGAATGAGGTCTTTCCTTTCCTTCCCTCTGTGCAGTTTGTCTTCTAAACTTAATAGATTCTGATTTTGTCTCTGCAAGAAATCCCAATTGCGCGTTCTGATCTCAGTTAACCCACCTAGGAAGAAAAACATATTTCAAAACACGTGGAAAAAGAGGCTTGATGAAGCAAAACGATGAAATTATGACTAAGTCTAATGAACACTGTGATTTAAAACATCCAGCTTTTGGAAAAAAAAAAATATCTAGAGAGTTTTATTTCCTGACTGCCACCTCAAGTGAGTTGATATTAGGTCTGTGATAGCATTACTAATTTTCTTCTCTCTCCTAGAAGTGCAATGGTCCATACTATCTTATTAGTTATGCTCTTTATTGCATAAATGCTGTGTCTTGGCAGAAAGAAAGTATAAATGAACTTGTGGTGACATCAAGGGGACCAACTGGATTAATGGAGGATAGACATGTTAGACTGGGGGCACCAAACACATCATCACAGCCTGTTTAATCCAAATGACAGCATCTGCAATGCTCCTGAAACAGGAAGCATATATGAAAAATTCATTTTCTACCTTCACTTACAACATTAATAGTGGTAGTAATTTAACATTTATTCTTGCAGGAAAAATCAAAATACTGATTTGATACATGAACTCCTTAGTTTCTTTTAAAGTGGCTCCTTAGATATTCAGAAAGAAAAGCAAGCAAGCAAGCAAAACAACCAAACAAAAGACAAACCTGGACTTTACATCATTTTAACATTTCTACCACCTTTTCTTTATTCTAAAATAGTAAAAGCAACTATCATAAATAACATATTTTGATAACATCTTATATGATGGTCACACTTATTTTAAAACAATGAAAAGCATTTTCCTCAGGAATCTTTTTATTGTATTTTTTCCACCTGTATATCATGTGCCTATACAAAAGGTCAGGGGCTTTGTTCAGAATATGGATTTCTTTTTTCAGTTAGAGTAATCAGGAAAAAAAATCAAAAATAAGCAGTGAAGATCTGAAGTAGTCACCTTCTAGTGTATACTATCTTAATTCTGTGGGAGGAAGAGAAAAAAAAAGCCCAAGAGGAGAACTTCCTGCTGTTTTTAGAGGTGAGTTTTCTGCTCTTCTGGGAAATGAAACCCCAAAAGAGAAGGTAGTGAACACTACTTCTCTGGTATTTATTACAAACCCATTAATCATGAATGTTCTATTTTGCTAGTCAATCAGTAGTAACACAGTTTCATAGAAACTTTGTCGTAATTTGGTGTGTCTCAATGTCATTTTTTACATAGCTAATCAATGACTTGTATTCAAACTCCAGAGTTTAAGGATTGAAGAAATAGGTTTGATATTTCCCTAACTGAAAGGTCTAAAGAAAAGTAATATTTCATATTTGACACTGCCTTTTTCTTTATTGATCACTCAGTAGAGCTGGAAAAGATCACTGATGTCACTATTGCTTCCCTGCTTCCTGTTTTATTAACGATGATATATTGTTCTCTTTGGAAATAAATACACTGGAAGCAATATACTAAGAACAGGCAAAAGTGCCATATCAGTTCTAGTCATTTGTTTAATCTCCTTGTAGACTAGTTATGGGTGAAACGCTACAAGCGTTTTTCTTGTTCTCTTTACAAGCATAATTCATGTTCTGTTTGCAGTTGAAAATATGGACTAATTCAAAGCCAAGTGCTTTAAGATAGAAACAGTCCTGGCATTCTCAAAATAGACATATTTTTTCTTTCTTTTAGATATATTATTTAACAACCTATGGATCAGGGGCTGTTAAATTTTTCTCTAGATAAGCAGTAATTTAGAGGGTTTTAGCTTTTTAATTTTTTGTTTTAATTAGTAACCATGTTTTAATTTAATTTGAAAAGGAATTAAAGAAGGAAAACTAGACTACTAAGGGATTCTCAGCTAGCTATACATAATGACTTACTTTTCACATGCCAATAAAGACAAATTTAGATCTAATGAGTGATTTCAGTAATTATTTGTAACGTGAACAAGCATGGCATTTGCAAATATAACGATACACTGTGTATCATCATATCTCTCAAGAGATGTAGCAACATATCTCTCAAGACCGTTCATAAAAGCACGTGGCCTTCACTCATCAAAATCAACCACAAATATTCAGTTACATCCTATATATTGTTTGTAGAACAAAAATATCCATAAACATTTCTCTTTGTCAATTTCTCAGATGCAATGTGTGTAAAAGACATCTTTTAAATGCGAGCACTGCATTATACAAGATATGACTAATCTAGAGAATTTCCATTTGAAAGAGAAATGAGTAATAATTGATTGGCCTAGATCCAAAGTCACAGTGGGGTTCAAAAAGCTTGTAAGTGCCCTCATAAAAATAGAAGCTGTATCAACCAATTGAATTTAATTATATGTGAAGGTGATGAGGGAGCTAAACAGCCTGTAATTGGAGTCCAATTACTCAGCTGGTCTTCCATAAAATTAATTCATCTGAAAGTTTGCCATTGTCCCATGCTCGAGGCCTGCTGCTGGTTTAATTAGTTAATACTGAGGAATCTTGAAACATTACATTATTTTGTCTTTATTGCCAATTATGGGTTAAGGAAAATTGTGTATAAAATATTAACATCTGCTTCCAGCACAACTTGGAGAGGGCAAAGGCAAAATATCTTATACTTAATCACGTTAAGAGGAAGAAAATGTCTTTAAACACAGTGAAAAATCTTCCTGCTAGTCATGGCTTATCAAATTAAAAACTCAAGGTGCAAAAGATCATTTGAATGAGATGTAATAAAAATATGAAGTATAAGAGTTTATATAGCAACTTCATGTAGAAACAGTTCGTCTATAGTGTCTGCTATAGAGTTTAAGAGTCACTTGGATCCAGAAGAAAACCAGAGAGGAAAATCGTTTGGATCACTGTCCTTTCGTCCAGTGGTAGTATCCATAATGCTCCTAATAACTATGGGAATGAGTGCAATAGCATTCCCTGACTTACTCCACTATCAGCAATATACCGTTCATGTCTAAACATTAACATTAAATAACAATATTTTATTCTGAAGAGCATTTTTTTAAAAGGCTTACTCAATCAAAAGCTAACAGCTGCTGAATATTGTTCCAGCAATATCTGTCTCTATTTTTCTTATAAAACCGGTGTACACAACTTGGAATTAAACGGAAAGGAGACAGGAAGTACCTGCAGTTAAATTAAACTTTTAAAGACAAAAACATTCAGCCCTGGTTTGTTTCAAAACTATCTGCAGAAACTGCAAGATTTTCTACTGTTTTAACAAATTTTAGATCAGTCTACTGACTGGGTTGAATCCTCTTTTTCTTATGGTAATCTCAGAAATAACAATAATTGAAAACAAAAGTATTATGTGGTCAGAAGTGGGCACTATGTGATACATGACCCCAAAACATTTTTTGAAATTGAAATGGTGAAGGAGAAAAAAATACTTGATGAGTCCCAAGAATGGTATGCATTTATTTCCCCAAAGACTCATTCATATCTACAGAGAGCTAATTAGAGTATGAAAAGTATAAAAAGTTCCATTTTGGAAACTTTGGAAAAACATGTATCAACAACAGACTTTTTTCTATTTTTTAAGAGTTAAGAGTTAAAATTTAAAGAGAGTCCATTTCATGAACAATGCACATTGGGTTAAACTAGCCTTTTAAAGACTTACACACACTACTGTACTTTTCCCAAACTTTCTCAGATATACAATAAACAATTTTATCATAGCCCCATTGAATATATGTAATACAAATTGCCATTATAGTTTTCTATATCTCTTCCAGAAGTAGAATTATTGAAGCAAGTTGCTTTTTAAACTCATTTTATTCAATTGAAAATGTGGAGATAAATCTCTACTTACTGGAGTAATAGTAAAGTCAGATTTTTAAAACAAAATATACTGTGTATTTCAGAAACTGTGAGAGAGGCTAATCTCCTAAAGGCTAGATTTCATGATGACTCAGAAAGGTAAAAAAAAACCAGAAAACCCTCTGAGAAAAATCAAGTCAGAAACAAGAATTTCATCTAACTTTTAAAGAAAAAATAAATGTAAGTCTTCATTTCTTAAACTTAAGGAGGAAAGTGCTGGATCCTTAAACATTCCTTTAAGCCATAGAGATGCATTAAGTTTCTTTGATTAATTGGAACTATTTCTATGCTCTGCCAGCTCTGTAAAACATGAACAAAGGAAAGATGTTGAATAGTACAGTCAGGAAGGCAAGGATATTATACGGGTAAAATCTAAGGTCTTTCTGACACGGGAGGGTCTGCCATAAAAACTATTAGAAATTATCTAAAATATTTGGTAAACAGATATTAAATAGAATTCACTATATGTAATTTACATAGAAGATTGCTTCATCATGGGTGTTTATAGGCTAAACAGTGAATGATTTCTAAGGTTCTGTTTCTGTGCTTTTCCTCCTGCTCATGGGAAGAGGGCAGTGACCAGCCCAGCACACAGGTAGTGAGCAGCTGCTGAGGGCTGCTAGTGCTGGAGAGGAGGTACTGAAGTACACAAGCATTTGTCTCAAACCTTTGGTTCTAGTTTGAGTGCCTGCAGTTCAGATAAGCAAATTCATTTGCCATACAAAGATATGAGCATTTCCTTGTTAGAATAACACTCGGAGTTTATGCAGAGTCAAAGGGATGCATCCTACCATAAAAATATAGCTCCTCTGTCTCCCTCTCTCTCCTTCTATACTCCTTAAAAAACAGCTCCAAATTGTAAGCATCATCTAACGAAAAATATTTCCTTTCCTTGAGATGGAAACACTTGTGTAAAAAAATAACACTGACTTTAATTATATGCAGTGAACTTTATCCCCCTCATTATATTTACAGACTGTATATATTCTGTTTCTCATTCATAGCAGGATAAATATGTAAAAAGAAAATCTATGACACTTTTACAAATTATTATTTACAGTTGACAGTGAGCAAGAAAATTTCAGCCCTGTATATCTACCAAGCCTATAAAAAACAAATAGTGCAGTTGGCCCTGGAAAAACTGAAATTTGAGGAGTATTATGGGTCTCTGTCTCATTTATGTGAGATTTTACTTAGATCATGGACATTAAACAGAGATTTCTTTATAAGCTGTATAGCCACAAATAAGTTCAATTCATAAAAGGTTCCACGAGAAAAGTAACAAAATTCCCTCCCGTCTTCCTTAAATAAATAACTTGTTTAAAAAAAGAAAAGTTAATATTGAAATATTTCTGTCACTATATTTCATTTTTCACTGAAAAAAGAGTAGGGATATAAGTGATCTGGTACAGTGTCCTCTGTCTGCATCCATTGCACTCACCAGAAAGAAACTACTCTTCTCTCTTGAGGAGTTCTTCATGTATCTTTTTCTTCATGGACAAGTTCACCCAAGTAAGTAGCATAACTTGACAGCTTCACTCATGAGCAGAAAAATTCAGTCTTACATTTTGTTAAAGAAAGTAAATAATTGCTTTGACTGAAAAAAAAATCATTTCCAAGGCAAAAGCGGGAAATGTGTATTGACATTTTCACATCATTGAAATCTATAATCTTGCAAGTAGTCAGCAAACAAGCTGTACTTAAACAAAATTGCCTGCCTACATGAAGCTCTTTTCAAGACTGGGACATAAAGGAGCAGCAATCCATAAAGACAAATTTATTTTTATTTCATTTTAATGACCCTTAATATTTGCAGACCACTTTAGAAATGAAAAATGGCCCATCTAACTTCTACATCAGATGTGTGCACTTCATCTCATCAATATTCCACCTGTGTGTGCATCATTCAGATGGCTGTTCAAGGGCTCATGACTGACTCTAAAAAAGTACTGTAGGTGACAGCCAAAAGGTGAGCTGGGAAAAAAAGACTGCTTATGTTCTTTGGGATTAAAGAGTCAAGCCCAAAGATTGCTCTATATACATGTCTAATTAGATGTGTATGTGGCTCTATGCTACATGACATGGGACTGCAAAACTGGCTTTCCTCAGGAAAAAGGGAGACCAAGGCTCTTTGCCATCCCCTTAATAAGTTCATGATCTGTCTAGCCCTGACTGCACTCTTTGTGGCAGCAGTGGTCTCACAGATAAGGGTATCTTTCTGAAATAGAAAGCTGTTTTTACATGTAG
>NW_008236973.1:1100931-1109342 GCF_000691975.1 Corvus brachyrhynchos | reverse complement strand
AGTCTCATGTGGAATTTTTCATATTAAAATTTTCTACACAAAATATTTGCAAAGGGAAACACTCCCCTCCATTTTAAACTGAAGGTCAGTCTCCATGACAGGACTAAACATATCATTTCTTATAATTTATACCCTTACCCTATTTAACTTGATTATTTTCACTGCCTTAAAAGAGAATTTTTAAATTGGGTTTATTTGAAGGACAGGAGGTCTGCAGCAAAGTTTTTTTAAATTTATATATCTGTTTGTCAGTATGTGTGTAATAGCAGGTGTTTTATACCCCACAGAATTCTTTCCATTTTCACGGGAATCAGGGATGTAACTGTGAACAACTTACGTTTGATAGTTTTTGTTTTGGTGAAACCATAAGCAAAAGGAGGAGTTTTTCCTATTTTGCTGGCAGTTACAAGTTTTTATTGCTTTCTTTTTCGCTCAGTATTTATTATACTTGTAAAATGCTGTTTTAAAATTACACTGAATGGCATTTAGAAGTAATGCTAGCTATGGGTCTAGTTCTGATACACTCATAAACACAACCCTCCATCTATTCCTTAATAAGATGTTATTAAGGATACAGATTGGAAGAATTTTATCTGCATAAATGTCTAGCACACAGAACATTAATGGAAAAAATCTTTCTATAACACTTGATAATTATATGAATTATTTTTAAAAAGATAGATTATTTGATGGAAAAGGGAAAAAAAACCACATAAAATTAGGTAGCCACTAGAGTTTAATATTCTCTTATAAACTAAAGCAGAAAAATAGCATAGCTGTTGTCACCGCATAAGTATTGAGATAAAATAAAGAGCATTGCATGATTTTGTATATAATTCTACAAAAATTTTTATTTAATATTTGAAGGAATATTTCTGTGTGACATTCCATGTAATAGTTAGTTTACACAAATAAGCTATTATGCAAAGAAAAATAATATATTTTTTACCTTGTTTCCTGTTCTATGCTTGCAAAAGAAATAGTCTTCTATCCCACACACATCACAAAGCTATACCACTTTTGCCCCAGTTTCCACAACCCAAGCACAACTGTGGCTTTTAAAAGTGTGCATCTTTCCCTGTCTATATTATATGACTGAACCTGGAGTAGAAATAAAACATATGAAAAAATCTGAAAAGCAAAAAAGCCAATAATTCAAGGAAAATCAGCATCCTTGGTAATTATATAGTCCATAACAGTCATGTTTTTCACAATAACTCTTTGACTTTAAATAAACTAGAAATCTCTCCTCTCCTAAAATGCTGGAATGCTTAAGGCCTTCCCTGAACTTTTCAACTCCTGTGTATTCCTCTTGGATGTGGCTCTGTTTCGCTCCTGAATTCCAGCAAGATCATCTCTGCCCTTCCAGCATTCGGCCCAGCTCAAGCAGATCTGACTGGGAATTTCTTCCAACCAGTATTGTTTGCAAATGAATTTTTTGATCGCCAGCTGTTTCTCCCTGCAAATCCTGCTTCATCCGTTGCATGCAGAAATTCTCTACTAATGCTCACACACACATATATACAAAATTTTGGACTTTTTATGATAAAGACAGGATTTTTAATTTGCATAGGTTTTAGGTGCTGAAAAAACAAAAAACAAAAAAGGGAAAGAAAAATGAAAGAAAAAAACCAACAACCATACCAAAAAAAATCAACCAATCTAATCCAAAACCAAACCAAACCAAACCAAAACCACAACAAAACAAACAAACAACAATGAACAGGTGGAATGGAATGATTTTGGCAATGAAAAGAAAACAAAAAAATTTCCAAACATTAGCTGCATCTGTAAAGACAAGTGGCAAGTTCAGATGACGTATAAAAATAGATGGCACCTGCACAAGTTGCAGTTACTAACTAATGCTAAAATGTTCCTCTCACTTGTTGCCTTTAGCACTTAGCAAATCGTTTCAATGCTGTATTTCAAATCTTTTTGCACATGAGTACTGAGGAAAACCTATAATCTGTATTATGAATCAAACATTTTTTGACTGGTTGCAGACTGAATCCATGGAGGCTAATAATTATAAGATGTAATAAAAAAGTGAATATTTCCTTTTAGTAATACTATATGCATGAAAGTATTCCTCCCAACTCCTTTCTTGTTGATTTAAGTATTCTCTGGAAATATATTTAATTAATTTAAGCCTCTCCTACATAACTCTTCCTTACAGAAGAAGACTTGTATCTAAATAACTCTCTATAAACTGATACGAAAACAAGGTCTATATAATTAAATCTATTACAGTAATATAAATCGGATCCAGGAAACACACACATGTCTGTACTCAAATAAATAGCTCATTTGCCTGCAAATTTGTATCATAAATATTGTGGTATTTGACATTATATAAATACTAACAATTTGAGCAATCTATTTGCAATTTCTAAGAGCTGAAAATTATTTTGTTGAGAAAAAATAAGAACAATTCATAAAAATGTGGCATTTTACGATAAAAGCTGAAATCCACTGTTAATTGGATTTATTACTGGCAAAGAAGCAGAGTATAGGTTTTCAAAACCATAACAGCACAACATAGACAAGAGCAGATGTGGTTTATTCCTTCACTGAACTCACAAAAAAAGTTTCACGCTGAACCACCCCATACCATCCCATTCCGTGCTTCCATTAAGATATTTAATTTCATGGGCACTTCATAAAAGCAGATGGTAAATCAAGGAGTATTTTATGACAGTGGTTTGCAAGTAAGTGGTGGTCTCTATTCTTCCAGGTGGCCCACACAACTACTGCTGTCACAACAGCGAAGCATCTGTCATTTAGTAAGCAATGACAGTGTTTGTTGTAGCCTGAGACTGGTTTAGGGTTTCCAGCATATTTTGTAACCCTCTGCAGTAAAAGAAACAATACAAAACAAAGCAAAACAACAAAAAAAGCACATTTCTGTACAGATGTTCTGTAAAGTTTTTGAGTAAGTCTAACCATGATCAAGCTTGCTAACATGCTAAGTAAGAAAGCTGAAATAACAGCTATAGCAAAATTGTGATCTTTACCATGAACCGGAGAGATTAGAAATGAGAACACTGAAAGGAATAGAACTCTTTTTATCTTAATAGCTTATTATCGAATACAACACCTGAGCTTGAAAGCTTCTTACTTTTAGTTCCTAGATCTATAAAAGATGTCTCCACCTAGAAAGGAAAAAGCAAAAATGTACTTGGAAAAAAACCCTGAAGTCCATGAAAATTTACACAAAATTACTGCTCTTGTTCTATTAGGCAGAGTTATTTTCATCTTGTTTTCTTGAGATTGACTGTCTAACTTTTAAGCAATCTGCACTGGAGACATGACAGGAAAAGTATGGAATTGACGCAATGAGATGCGATAAAAACTCTACAGTTTTATGATGAAAATATGTGTTTTACATTCTGTAAGTCATAAACAGAATGCACAACTTAAAATTAAATTTTCAAAGAGAAAACAAAGCAAACAAAACAAAAAAAGAGAAAACAAAAATAGTATAGTTTGAGATCATTCTGTCATTCCCAACAAAATGCTAAACTGATTGGCTTTCCTGTTACAAAGATCTGCATATACAATTTAATTGGTCTGTCCTGAGTAGTTGCACAAAATTAGGGATAACATTTAAAATCATTTAGCTGTTCTTCCCGTTTCTTTTCACATCTTCATTTTTGCTGCTTATTCTTTTTTTAAATCAGAAAAAGAAAATGAAGATAATAAATTAATCTAAACCAAAAAAATCATTTCAGAAACAGAATAAAATTTACTGTGAAAAATTGCAGTTTCTGCTAATTCTTATCATCTATCTCTCCTCTCCATATTATTTTTTATTTTTCTTTTGCAATAGAAGCTTTAAAATTTTGCTAGAAATGCACATATTCTGTTTGCAGCAGCAAAACATTTTAATATCATTTCATTAAACATAAAAGAGTGCATTTTTAAATCATATCTCTATTTATGATCTAGTTACATTTCCTATTACATTAAATGGAAGTTGATAGTGTCTAATATCCAACTTTGTTCCCTATGGCTTCTGACAAACAAAATCACTACTGTATTCACATTAAAAATAAATGGAACACACTATTTTCAGTGTTGCAACATTATGAATTGCCACAGTCCCCTGGTGGTCTTCAAACAATGTTAAAAACAGAGCATTCAAATAATAAAGTAAAAGGAAGAAAGTGAAAGGCTATTTTATAGCCCAGAATAATATGTTTTAGACATCATCTTTACACATTTTCTTCAGAAATGTTGTTAAACAGTGAGTTCACTAAAGGCCTCTAGTTGACAGTGTAAGCTCATGAGTAGGGTTACATAAACACTCTAAAAGGTGATAATAAAGCTTTATAATTCTGGGCTTTTTAATAATAGCAGGGCTGATACAGTGTCTAGTAGAAACACTATACATTTCCTACATTTTGCTTTCACAAGTCTACATACTCATAATGATATTGTAATTTTTTTAATACAATTGCATCTGAGAAGTTTGTGCTGTAAAGCAAATTAATTTCCTTAAAATAGTCAGAATATGCATTATCAGTTTCTTCATATATAAAAGAACGCCCACAAAAGAAACTGAGTATTTTTCTTTCAATGTATAAAGGCTCAAAACCCCCAAAATCTATGCAAGCTTCTGCAGTACCTCCTATCGAGGAAAAACTTACACACTGTTTTTTTGTAAACGTGTTCCAGGCAGAAATGTGCTCTCTTTAATTGGATTTCTATTTGTATTAAAGTATAAATATTCTTTTCTATGAAGCATTTAGTATTATCTCGGGAAGAAATATTCTGTCCTTGTCAGTTAGGGTATGGTACAACATAAAGGCGAACATTGCTCCAATGTCATTTTCATTTACCTTTCAGTTGTGATTTTCTGATGTTCAGATTTTGAAAGCTTAATGATTGTTTACTTGAACCCAGGAAGCTGGAGGAGCAGACAGACTTTATGCAGCTCAAAAAGGATTTGGAGCACGCAACCGCTCGTGCTGCGGCTTCGTTATCTTCTTCTCCCTCTTGTGGCCTCCAATAGTAAGAGCAAATAACACATTTTGACATCCAGTGCGGCTGCTGCTCCTGTAATGATTGGAGAGAAAATCAGACTTTGGGGGAAAGTGCCATAGGATCCAGATGCTACCTCAGCACTGGAGGGGCTTCTGTGCAGTGTGATCCTCTCCACCTGAGAGGGACATGGGGATAATGATGATGGCAGGGTCAGGAGCAAAGCCACCCTTGCCATACTTGCCCTTGGAGATCCTGTGACACAGTAGGGAGATGATCAAGTTTCCCCAGCTCTGCAACAAAATTAAGTCCAGTGTTTTTCAAACAAGATTTTAAACTAGGAATAACATTATGAGAAGAGAGAATCCATGTTCTTATGAGCTGGTAGGACTATATTTCTTGGAAGCATCTTGATCCTTTTCCAGAACTGACCTAGAAGTTTAAAAATTAAATGGAATGTCTAGTGCAATATAAGAATACATTAAGGTGGTAGAGGTTCCCAGACTAATGTACAACCAACTTTACAACTGGCTTTGCTCTCTTCACCAAGGCTTCAAGAACACTGAGGCAATTTTAAGGCATAGCTGCCCACTTCAGTTGTACAAACCAGTCCTTTCCTGGGCTCTCAGTAGTAATGACAACAAAAATAAACAGCAATAAAGTGCCTCTTTTCAGCCATATGAAATAAACAGTTTAATATTCTGATTTTAAGGCCACAAATTGGTGGCTATAAATATTGTACTGCATTCAAAGTTCTGTATATGCCATCTGGTGACCATGTGATTAGTGTATCTATGGGGCAAAAGGAAGAGGGGGGGAGGGTCTTGTCATGCCCTTATTTATTTTCTGTGCTCAACTATGCACTCACTTAAAATCCAGCCATATGCTAGAGCATCTGTTATAGGTGGGGTTTTTTTGTAAATTTTCTTTTTTAAAATTGAGTCTATTTTGCCCCTTAGGAGCCTACACTCTGAACAGAACTACAGAATGACATTTACTGCAGACCAAATTATTATTTTATTAGGAGTTACAGTGTCTAGTTTGAACAAACAGCAAAATTCCAGTTTGGAAATAAATTAGTACCTTAAATTTTATAGTACTAAAGCAGCCAAATCATTCCTTTTTGCTTGCATCCACCAAAGATTTTATGATTAATTTAAACTCTGTTTGTGTGCATATTCATACACAGAGATTTTTGATTTGATTTTTATTTTCTTCAGCATGTTAATGTAAAAAGATGCCTATTTTCCTTAACAGAAAGAGATGCCACGCAGCAATCATAAAAGTGAATAGCAAATTCTGTGCTTTATTGGCCCAGAGCTCATATACACATAATCATCGTTTAGTTTACAGAATACTGCTCAAGGCAGTCTTGTGAAAGTAGTATGCCAGTATGCCATTGGGAATGAAACCAAGAACACAACAGTTTTTGCAGCTTTCCATCATGCTTCAGAAGGAGAAGGTTAAGTTAAAATTGGCTCTGCAAGAATAATAGGAGTATACTAAAAATACTCTCATTTTTAGTCATACTTTCTGGTTAAAAAAAAAAAAAAGAAGAAAGAGTTATTTCTGCAGTCTATGCTTGCTTAAAATATCCAGTGAAGGGAGCTTCATTTATTGATATCACAGGACCAGCTTCCAGTTTCACTGCTCCAACTTTTTCAGGAGAATTTCTATTCTTTTGCTAACTGAACTAAGTCCAAACTGTAACGTCGGGCTGAGAAGAGGAATGCAGAAGCTCATTTCTGAGAGCATATCAATCATTTTTAAACATGGCACTATCCTACTCCTGCTGATCTTCTCTGCCCCAAACAGCTTATGTGGGAACACATTACTTCCTTTTGCAATACTCAGTAAGGTAATGCTGTCTCACTGAACTTTTCCCCTCTTCCAGAACTCCACGATTATCCAGACCGACACATCCATGTCACCGTCACTCTGTTATCCTACTTTCCAGCATTAATTTCATGCACCAGATCCCATGATAAACCTGCCCTGTGCCACTTCTCAATATTTATGCTAGGTCAAGGTGGTAGAATTTAATCTTGCAGAGCGAGCTCAAAAAGGCCATACCAGCTGCTATGTCTTAGTAAATCAGATAACAGCAATAGATCTAAAGAGCGAATGAGACAGAAGTAAGTGAGATTATTGCATCTGTTTAAATCCCATGTCCCTTACAACCTTTTTGAAAGCTCATATTTGTAAGTGACTGAACAATAATAATGTTAAAACATAATTAAAAACAGCCTAGAATGTATTTTTTTTTTTTTAATTGTGGTTTTAAAAAAAGAATCGTTGTCAGAGACCTAAGAGCAGCTGGTAAGAAGTTCAGATGCAGGTCAGCATACAGCCTAACTGAGCTAAGATTTCTGCATCTTTAGCCTAAATTAAAAGAACATTAAAGATCAATGTACTATGATTTGAAATGGCAGTTCTGAGCCTGGTACACAAACAATATGTAGAAATGAGGACAGGGTGTTGTCTTAGAGTGCTGATGCATTCTGAAAGCACCGACAAAAGCTTGGGAAAATGAAAGCAAGAAAAGAGGTCTCCTTTTTTTTTTTTTTTTTTTTTTTTTTTTTTTTTTTTTTTTTAATTTAAAGACATAGAATACAGATATTGCACGAGGACTAGAGAATGCCCCTGTTCTGAACTCTTCACATGATTTATGAAAGTTTACTTACTTTCAAAGGCCATCCAGGCTGGTAAATACTAGGCTTCATAAAAATCTAGATACAAACATTCATTCTTAGTAATGACAGACCTTGGAGATGAGCTATTCTTCTGCTGGCTGGTCCTTACACATGGCCCCATGGATTGTATCATTGCCTTGGTGGCTTGAAGAGTATTCTGCAGTAGATAAAGCCTGGAGGACATATTTACTCCCCTAGCACCTATCACCTGTCAACATCCATGAATACATCAATTCTGACACCATTTCCAAGATGTTTAAGTGAAGCAGGCAAGAAGAGATAACACTATGTGAAGAGAGAATCCACATTCTTGTGAGCTGGTAGGATTACACTTCTTAAAAGCATTTTAATCCTGCTCCAGAACTGACCTAGAAGGTTAAAAATTAAATGGAATCCCTAGTGCAAGATAGGAATGAATTAAAAATGGGAATAATGTATTAATTATTTCCATTTAATTTATTATCTGACAGAAAATTAGATCTCAAGATTTTTTGAAATTGAGAAGCATCTGTTTCCTTCTGAAATATAAACTAAAACATATAATAGAAATATAAATATAAATTCTGAAATATAAATTAAAAAATATTTACACTGTATATGATACTGGTCTGTTTCTTTTTATTTATAATTTGACTACAGTGTTTTTTTTCTCAGAGGATCAATCAGCAGGAGCATACGATAAAAATCATGACATTTTCCATATTGCACTGTTTTTTCTTGTTTGAAGAGGGAGAT
>NW_008236973.1:1014016-1100897 GCF_000691975.1 Corvus brachyrhynchos | reverse complement strand
TAACTAAGAATGAGAACCTCTAAAATTTTCTTTCTGAAGATAAAAATATATTATTTCTGATTTTAAATTCTTCAGTAAAAGAAAAAACAAACAAAGAGAACCAAAAAAAACCACCCAAACCAACAAATCAACCAAAAAACCATCCTTAGAAAAACAGATATTCTGTTGTAGGCAACTCTGGTATGACTATAAAGTATTCATGGCATTCCTAATAACTGAGTGAGTGCCTATGACAGGCTATAAAGCAGTAGCAATTTGAACCAAACATTTTTCAGCTTGGAGAGAGATATTCAGAACAGTTTCTCTGTCTCTGTTCTCTGTGACTCTCTCACACATCCAAGAAATGTCTGGTCCGTGACCATTCTGTCAGATGAACAGGAAGGGTTGAAACTGTGAAACAGTCAGCTCCCAACAGGAGAAAAGGAAGACCTTCCTTGAAACTATTCTGATTTATTTTCATCAGGGTATTCCTTTGGCACAGTGTTGACCTAATATCAATATTAGCTATAAAATCTACATTTAATACATTTGCATCCATGAGTGCTGAGAGGGCTGGCAGACAGCACAGGGAAAAGACAAACTCATGACTCTCAAGATTAAATGTAAAATGATGTCTTGAATCAACTGGGGTGAAAGGACGACATGAAGCCAAAGAACCTAATAGTTTAAACCATACTTCTAATGTTCAGAATAAGGGACAGAAGTGATAGAGAGCTTTAGAGGTCAAAGCAGGGACACAAGCTGGCTTCTGAAACCCAAGTAGAGCTCTTCATCTTGTCTGATTGTGGGTCAATCCGAGTTTGATTATGAAGTTTGGTGGGAAGGGCACAG
Source organism: Corvus brachyrhynchos (assembly GCF_000691975.1). Taxonomy (NCBI): domain Eukaryota; kingdom Metazoa; phylum Chordata; class Aves; order Passeriformes; family Corvidae; genus Corvus; species Corvus brachyrhynchos. The sequence continues at coordinate 1,100,066 of NW_008236973.1, read as the reverse complement.
TGAGGCAACCTGTGGTTCACTTTACTTCATCCTCCCAGAAACACACTCATGACAGTGAGAAAGTGACAAACATCAAAAGTGGAAAGCAGTAGCATACTGCAGGGAAGAGCAGACAGCAAAGAACATCACATCAGAGCTAGTTTTCAACCCTACTCTCAGGCAGAAGAACTTCAGCTAGGAAAAGGCTCAGCTACGCAACTATTTTGTAATATAGCAGGAGCTGATTCTTCATAGCATTTTTTGCATGATGTCATCTATTCTATCACAAAACTGGCATTAAATCATCAACAATGGCTTTTGTCATCACCCTGCAGAAATGTGTACTACCTCCAACATTTCATCACACCAGGCAAGGGTGTCAGGGATAGAGTTAAAAAACCAGACCCCACTACCCAACAGCAAGATCCCCCCTGACACAAAACTGAACAAATTACTGCACTCAACCACCTCCTGAATCCAGTCAACCTTGCTTTTCTCCTGAGAAATGACAGGCTTCTAGCATAGAGTAGTATATGTTGCAGAGGTCTCAGAGGATCATTTAAGCTTATAGACAGGAAAAAGCCCCTAACAAATATCAGGTATTAAGTTTCAATTTGGGAAACTCTTTACAGTGAAAGCATTGACCATCATTTGGAACAGCAACAGAGCAGGAATACCTTTATAAATGGGGAATTGTCAGCTGCTCAGCTGTATGCACCGGCTTAAGGTGAACTGGCATGAAGACAGCAGGAAAACCTGAGGCAAATATAATAAAATAGAAAATTTATTTTCCCACATTGCAGATAACACTGTTTCCATGTTTCATGACATTCCCAAAGAATTTTCAACAGGTAAATCTTTTTTCCACATCCCTTCCCTCTTCTTTGGCTGTGGTGGGAGGTGATAGAAAAAAATCAGGGAGAATATTCATCTTCTATGGCAAAAAGCCCTAGATCAAGTATTTTTTGCTTAACATTACCTGTATTGAAGTGTGATTTTTTTTAACACCATTTGTATTTCTTGAATTTCAGTCTCAAGATCATGCCAGGACTGACAGACAGCACCTGGATTAAAATGACATGATTCTTTCAGTGCTGTAATTTCCCATGTATTCAGCTTTGTATTCAGACAGAGAAAAAAATTATTCACAAGCCAGGACAATTTTGTGAAGCTGCTGATTAGGCCATGGTTTAAAAATGGAGAGTAGGGAAAAATGTGCTCGTTCTCCTTCATGCTTGTGCACTGAAGCATCGACTGTGGAGGGCCTTGAGACTGGTTTCAGTGCAATCAAAGGGGCTACACCTGTCTGTGCCTCACTCTCCTGGAGCTAGGAAAGGAAGCTAGCTTTTAACACAGTAGTTCCCCAGTGCAAAAGTAAAAAAAATAATTTGCAGTATTAGATCATGGCTCACTTTGGCTGTGTGCCAGAAAGAGAAAAGCTTTCATTGGTGCCACAGTCCCAGAGATGCTAAGACTGAACAAGCCTCAGAGAACAATTCAGACATGTCTTTTTGGAACTAACAGAGAACACAGCTTTCATAAAACACAGGCCATTTTAACTTCAGACACTGATAATTCAAAGGGAAAGCCTTTTAATTGTGTTATTTTATCAACGAGAGGACAAACAAGGTTAAATGGTGATAGATGCTGAATTAACAAGCTATTTGCCTGCAGCATTTTTGCGCTGGGAAAAAAAAAAAGCTGTAATTATTCTCCAGCTTTATATATGGAAACTTTCTTCCTACTTTTCACTGTCAGGATCTTCCAATTGATTTTATCATAATTCAAATACATGGCAAAATGCTTCTGAGCACAAAAGCAGAGGGCTAAGCCTTACTCTCTTTTATTACACCAGAGAGCCACTAAATAGCAAAGGATTTTGATTTAGACTTCTGCATTAAAATTAAATCACACATCCTAAGGAAAAATGATCCATAATAATGAAAGTCACACACATGGGGATTGAAAGTGCTATTGAATAATGAAGAAAACTATAGTAGCAATGAATGCAAGGGACCACTATACTTTAATGAAGAGGTATTTCCGAAACAAATGTCTCCCTTCAGTGTTTTCTATTGATAGTCTGAATATTATAAAACAAATTGTGTGAAAAATATGAATATCACAAAGTTCCAATGAATTACTTACTGCCTCTTGATTTCAGTTGCAACATTTTCATGTCTCTGCTGTAGGAAAGAGTTACAGGTAACCACAGATGATTTTTAGTGCAACCTGCAGGTCAGTACGAGTACACTGTTTTCAGTGCCCAAGGCTGCAAATGTATTTCCATTTTGTAAGCTCCTACAGAGTCACACTGGCCACTGGTTGGTGAGATTATATGCAATTCCAATACTGACATCTTTCTTTTGCCTTTAGGCCCCCTTTACTGATCTTACAGATTAAAATATTTTTCCCAGTAGCAGGTTGTCAATCTCCCTGTTTTAGCTATGTCTGATTTTCCATTTCAGCCTCTATAATTTCAATTTGATCAAGTACTTTTAGAGTGAAACTTCATAGTAACTAATTTCTAGCACAAAGCTTCACTCTTGCAGTGTGGGTGGAAAATTTCTTGGGGAAAAAGTCATGAGACCTGGCAGCATCAAAAGTTCTTATTTTACTGGACACAAATAGTGAATAAATGAAGACTACACAGAGCAGGTTCATGCCACATTTTCCAGATGTCTGATTTGAGCACCGTGCTCCTAACTTCCATTGTTTTGTGACCTTTCAGTATTGCTAACAAAATGACAATAAGCATAGCATTGATCCAGTTCTATTATTTCTTTTGAAAGAAACCTGGTATCTCTGTGCAGCCTCAAAAACTACAAAAATCATTTCCTATCACTTTGTCAAATGAGAACAATTCACATGGAAAGTAAAATTAGTAGGAGAAAAACAAATCACGAGTCAAGATTTTTTTCTGAAAAGTGTAGTTACACTCATTATGAGACAAAATCACTAGCGATTTTGTTTTTTGTCTGATATCAATCTTATGTGAGAAAGATAAAGATTCTGGGGTGGGGAAGAGGGTGGGGATGTGAGCTTTTTACCCTAAAGCATAGAGGAAGAAAGCACTTCTCAGTTATATATTGATTAGGGCCATTCAGGCTTCAAAATTGTTCCAGAATTCTTACTCCTAATTTCATTTTGTCATTGTATATAACAGGGAACAAAATTCACTTTTAAAATGAAAAGTTATATCTAAGAGATGGCAGTACACTCCACTGCACTCATCTAACAGGAGATGCAACTGTGTTAACCTGGTGGTTTGGAAATTGAACTGAGATATGGGAATCCTGTTTCCAAAATTATCTGTATACAGGGGGGAAGATGAATTTTTTAAATTATTATTGTTACTATTATTCTTATTTGTTGTTGTTGGTTTTGTTCTTAATATTGTTAATAAATTTAATTAAGTGATTAATTTTAAATGTATAAATGAAACTGGTCACAGATGTGAAAGACTAAGAACTCTGCTTTCTCCCCATTAATCTAGTGCCATGATAATTTTTGCATGCTGGTCTCCCTGTAAACACTACATTCTTTGCTGTTCTCTAGGACAACTTTAAAACTATGAAAGGAGAACAAGATACAGCCCTTCTAGAAAACATGTAGTGTATAGCTTTTTCACAGCTGAAGCCTCCTTTTCTGGAAGGGCGGAATTTCAGTTGAATGATGGAGAAAAATTAATGCCGTTATCCCTGTTTTTGGTGAGTGCTCTATTATGATCTCAGTGAAGATCTATGGTTATAATAGGATTTCCTATAAAATGGCTATATACGTATATATAAGTTGTGCTCAAGAAATATCTGTGTGATTGAGCCCTAGGGAACTTATGTATCTGTTCCCCTCCTTACTGGTAGCAGAGACTTAGACAAGACCTGTGCGCACCTACTCAGATTCAGAGGTGTAGTGAATTGAGGTAGCTGCTCTATGGAAAAAAATTGAGTCCCAGATTCACCTGGCTTGGAGCACTTTTTTTTTTCTTTTTTGGGTGATCTGCAGTGCCATCTTGTTTTGTGAAGGAAATTTCAGGGTCCTAAATCAAAGAGGTGTGTTCATAATGTTTCTTGCTATTTATTCAAACCTCAAGATATCCAATAGTTGTTAAATTATAAAGAACCTTCCATTTTGTACTCACTATTCCATAAATATCTACCATGGGGACTGTTGTTCAATTTCCTTGCCATTGTTCATAATACCCAAAAGAGGTGTTTGGCCACATATGTTGCTGCTCTGCCCTGCAAAGATAACGCAGGCTGAAATTGAAGAGACAGGAAATAACATGACAGAAACATAAGTGAGAAAAAATGCGCAAATGGTTCTTATAAGCCCTGGCTATTTACTTTTGGATACTGAATAAGTTTACCCATGTCAGTATCAGGGAGCACACCTTGTTGCCTCTGTTATGTCACTCCCCAGAAATGTTAACTTTCCAAACGTATGAGATTTTAGATACAGATCTTACGTATTTCAGCAGAACAGATGGGTACGTTTGCTATTCAATAAACATACTAAGAACTCCTTTCACACCTCTAACAGTCACAGCTTTGCACACCCATGTGCTGTACATCTGTGGATTATTGGCAGTGAATTTGGCTGCACAGTAGGAGTATCTCAGGTTTAAAAATTTCCCTGTATCTATTCCTTCCTTGTGACTCTTAAATGTCTGTCTTCTCCTTTTGTGCATCTGTTCACAGCTTTGACCACAGAAAAGAGACTTGCAACCTTCACAAAAAATTTGAGTCTGGCAGCCTCCGTATGAGAGTGTTAGATTTGTTATAAATGGGACAGGGAACAAAATGCCTTTTTTCCTCTTTTTTGTCCCCTTTTCTTTAATTTTTTAGCAGATCGTTTTTTCTCCTGCAAAAGGTAGGTACAAAGCTGTAAGTTTATTTTTAATTTGGTAGAAGAAATGCAGATGGTAGAGGGATGTATAAAACAAGGAAAGAGTAGGCTTAGTATTTTCCAGTAGCACTATTTATGAAGTTGTACAAATGTGGCTGGGTCTCTTCCTGTTCTGAAGCTGTCTCATTCAGCTGTGATCCCAGTATTCCAATATAGTACTGCACTGAAAGATATCCACAAAGCTTTTAAAGACCCTCAGTCTGCGTGTGTGACATCATTATGGCCTATCTTCCTTTTGATATGTTTTTTTCCCTCACTTCTAGGCAGAGACAAACTTTCTGTTTTCTTCTCATTCAGGAACAAGTCAAAAATGTTTATTCCCATATTGGGATATCAGTATATCAATAACTTAGCCTTTCTGTTTCTCCATTTTCACTTTTCCATCCTCCCAGCCAACTTCTTCTCCTGTTTTTTTTCATTTGTTTGGGTCTTTTTTACAATAAACCTGTTCTTTTCTTTCCTTTGGCAATGGGAGGCATTTTTACCATTTCATCTCCTTCAGCTCTACTAAACATTGACTTTTTTAAAAAATTACTATTGGCAGACCAGGTGAGTGCAACTTCCATGCTGGTGATTCAATATCCAATAACAGCAGTGTGCACTTTCCTGTCCAGTAAGACGATATGTACATCTCATTTTAAATCCTTCTGTACACTGACCCCTGAACCTTAATGCAGACCTGTTAATTATTTTATACAGTGGACTAATTTCTATAGGTTGTTCTTGACTCTTGCATGAGACAAGTTGTAGTTACTAACAGTGTTACGATATCGAGTTTTGCTCTTTAAAACATACTATACCACTTCCTTTTTTTTCTTTTTTTTGAGTTTACTACCCTCAACAGAGGACAGCCAAGGACAGTACTAAAAATTCCACCTGGCCTTTTTTTAAACCTCATATTGTATCAATCCTTACAAAAGTATGTTGCTATTTGATGTTTTCATGAGACTAGTTTGAAAGATCAGAATAACTACAATTTCAAGTTTGTTTCAGCAAATATTTAGTAAACTGATACCTGTTCATTAAAAGGGGCAGACATAAATACATTAAATAAATTATCTTCTTTTTTTTTATGTCCTGCTTACAACTTTCTCTCAGACAGATATATTTCAATATAGACAAGATCGACAGAAAAAGATTGAGAGTAACAGAAAAAGAACTATAGTGAAACTCAGGTGCTTTACACCATGCCAAATGTTTGAAGGAACTTTCACAGTGTTCCAGTGTGTACAGCCAGTTATGACACTGTCCCCACAACCTTCCATACTTAATATGACTAAATTAGAGAGGAAGAACTTCTTTATTATGTGGGTGAGTGACTGCACACTGGAACACATTGCCCAGAGAGGTTTTGGAGAGTCTTCCTCACCGGAGATATTCAAGAGCCATCTGGATACAATCCTGTGCATTGTGCTCTGGGATGACCATGCTGGAGCAGAGATGCTGAACCACATGACCTGCTGTGGTCCCTTCCAACCTCACCCATGCTGTGATTCTGTGATGGCTATAAATAAGAACAACCAGACAATAACTTCATAATAAAGCAGAATATGTTTACATTTTGAATGAAAATATGTTATCAAATGCCAAATAGATATCCTTTGTGTGTTAAATGCATACATTGATATACTTTTGAAATATTATTCCCTTTTCCTCTGGAGGGTGTGTGGTTATCTTCAGCAGCAGCAGCAAAACTTTTGGAGCACATAAAATTTATACAAGGTAATATTACTTGTAAGCATTTCTCTTCCTTTGACATTCCTCATGAGAATATAGATGAACAATAATTGTGAATTTTGTTTTCACTTATCATCAAAATAGAAACAAGGAGAATATCACCAGAGAGGGTACTCATCAGAATTGAATAAGGTGTCTTTAACAATTTTTTTTCTCTGTGGTGGCTACTTCATACAATACAAGATCTGACTACTTTATGAGTCTTACAAAATAGGTAAAAAAAGATGAGCTAAAACAAATAAAGGGGAAAAAACAATCTAAAATCTGCATTTTGGGGTCTTATTTTACTAACCAGACATAATTATCTTTAAAATAATTTCAGACATATTTTAGGTATAACAGATGAAATTGACAAAGGAACTAGATTAGAGTTGGATTCAGTAGTCAAGTTAATAAAATTTCCTATGGTGATCCAGTCAATCATTAGGTGTACATTGATGAAAATGCTTAGCTACAATGATATGTTGCTTATAGACCGAGTAAATTAAATTAACTTCAGAGTGTATCTTATTAGACTTTGAAAAAGAGTCATTAAGTTGCTTCTGGCCTTGGAATTAGGAGAATGAATTAACAGAAGGATGAGAAGTTGCCAAATCTTACTATCAAAACTTTAAATCTATCAAAGGTAATAATCTTGTATTTAATTAAAAATAATAATTAGGACTCATTGACCAAGGATTTACTGCATCAAATAACTATTCAAAATGCTATTTATGTAATGCATAAGAATTTCATTATTCTTTTAAGCCTTTACATATACTACTTACTGATTTTAAAAAAAAGGTCATGAGAGAGGGGTAAGATACAAAAAAATTAGGTTTGAAACACCAAAGAATTAATATATAAGAAACATTTTTCAGTGACGTGACTGAAGTACTTGGTCATTGCAAGAAGATTAAAATTATTTTACAATCCTCATTCATGCTGTGAATAACATTCACTCAGGCAATTCTATTAATTCAGTGATACTTCTTCAGTGTTAAGTACCAGCATGGATTGCAGTTTCGTGCCTTAAATGAAAAACTGAAGTGAGTTGTCATTCATTTATTCATTTGAAATACAACCCAGTACTCTGTACATTCTGTAGCTGTTGGGGTCCCTCCCCCGCCGTGTAGCCCTGGGAGATGGGCCCTGAGGGCACAGACACGGGGCTTCCCTGCCCCTGCTCAGCCTCGTTCCCATTGGTTGGTTTGTGTTCCCTGCGCGGGCAGAAGGACCCTTGGTCCCGTGACTGGAACAGTTCCTCGGCAGAGCCCCGGCCATGCGGCTGGAGAAATAAACATCTCTGAAACAGCTAGCAAGAATCGGTCCATAGATATTTCTTTCCATAGGCCTCGTTGTCTGGTACGCGTGTTGCAGTATCTGCACTGTAACGTAGCTAAATGGAATTTGGTTTTGATAGATTAGTTTTGATTAGTCAGGCTTTCTGTGTTGTTTTTTCTGGTGGGTTTTCGGGTTTTTTTTTTTTTTTTGGAGGGGGGGGTGCGGTAACTATGTGGTTGAGATAATAAAAAAAAAAAAAGAAATTATTGAGGCAGTTCAACACACACTTTTCTGGTCATTGCTTCCTTTTAAGCTCTCTATTCCTCTGTTCACCTAAAATGTAGACTCACGCCCCAAGTTCAAAAGTGCTAAGAGCTTTAATGTACTTCACTCAAGTAAAAGGAAATTATTATCTCTATTGCAAGGGCAAGCAATCTTGAACACCCATGGAAACCCTGGGTCACAGAAAGATTTAAGCACCTTTAGTAGTTGCATCTTTTAACCAGATCCTCTAGATGTGCTCTTTTATAACTAGAAAAGTAATTATGGACATTTTATATATTTCATTTATTGTCAGTAGTAGAAAGAACAGCAATTTTTTGTATTATTTCTGTGTACAAATATGTGTACATAATTCTCTGATGCTTTTTGTTTTTCACCACACAATTTACCAGATGCAAAACATGTGAACCAATATTTACATGCAGGGTTACTTAAATCTCTTTACTACTGAGGCCATAAGTATTGATAGGACACAATCCTTCCACTCCACAAGCTATAAATTTGCTTCTTCCTACGTGTTACTACACGTAGTCAAAAACAGGAACAAACATCCAAAACCTGCACCAGGAGCTGCAGATGGAAATGGCAGACTCAGAAAATCTCATTGGAGATATTGTACAGAACTGTGCAAGGGACAATGACAGGGGGAATTCAAATGGAAGTAAATTCAAATCTGATAAATATAGAATAAACACTTCCAAATCATCAGATTCAAGTATTATAGGGAATAATGTAAGATGGTGTTCACACTCCAGGTACCTTTCTTCAAGTTTTATGTCTACTTCAGAATTTGTTCAGGGAGTTAGTTCTTTCTTTTCTGCATGGTGAAAATCCCTCATTTACTGAAAAGTCTTGTTAAAATTAATTATCATCATGAGTTAGTTGAGCAAAACCTTAAACAAAATTGTAAGGCTTTAATATACTAATATATAAATGTCTTATTATTTGATAATTTACTAAAGGATATCTCTAATCAGAATTCTGATCTTCATCCCAAGAATGCAATAAATAGACCTAAAATGCTACTGGAAATCACAGTGGAGACTAATTGAGTCCTTTTGTTTTGATTAAGGTGTGGCTAACAGACCAGTACTAATTTTATTTGATAGCATGTCCCATTCCTACAATTAACTTGTGACTGACCAAACAAGTCCGATGACTGTCTAGCCCATAACAGACTGAAACATATCTGAGGCATTTATTTGGCAGAATGTCTCCAATTATTATTTTCTTTACTACTCATTTAGCTGTTCAAATTTAGACGTTACCAGACTAACTATTTTCTAATGAAGACTTATTTAAAAACAACTTCCTCCATTATGGTACTCAGGATCTGTAGGGTTACCACAAGTCTGCTTTTTCCACCTTTTCACTGAGAGGTAATGGACTCCAAGAAAGTATGCCTCAAATTGCATCTAGTTTTATTTCTGAAACACTAGAATTCTGTTCTCTTTCTCCCATGTTTTGTTTGCTTTTTTTTACAAGAAAGCGGTAACAAAGATTGAGAGGAACTATCAGTAATTGAAATACTATTATCCTTTTTATTTTTTTTTTGGCAGGGTGCAGGGGGAGTTGTATTTCTGTGCTTGTTTTACTTTAGATATCACCTGTGCAGCTATAATTTAGGGAACGGTCTTGGGACCAGCTAGGAGAAAAGAGAAATACAAGTTGTCAGGATTTTACTGCATTTTCTCCTGTCCCAGTTTCTTATTTTTGGCTCTGACAAAGAAAACAACTAACTGTTTCAATTTAACATAAATTTCACAATCAAATAGTTCTTTTACCATACTGTGGGTTACAAAGATATCTAAGACAATTAAGAGGAGCAGTTCTAGAACAATTTGTGTCTACATTCTCAGTGACCTCTGCAGGGTGGGTTTTTTTTCTGTTTGTATAAGCCTGAGCTGGTTCTAAACACAAGCTGATACAAATCTGTTTTGCAATTATCTGACATTTGAAAGTCCAAATAAATTTATCTCTGTGACCAAAAAACCACAAGTTCTCTGGAATTTTTCCTTTCAAATGACAGAAAAAAAAAAAAAAAGAAGTTATTTACTTTACCTCTATGTATAAACTATATTTTAAAGTAAGATGAGGTTATATTTTCAAGAAATTTAGAAAAACCATGTAATTTTATTCACTTTATACAAGCAAGTAGTAGTATTAAGTTTTGCATGATTTCTCTTCAAAGAGAGAATCAGAACAATGGGAGAAAGAAGGAAAGGGTAAATATTTCAAATTATATTAATTATAAGAGAAATAGTGATGTCAAAGTCCTCTCTGACATTTGAAAGCCAAAAAATAAATGGTTTAAATTTATATTACCTATGTATCATATACATGTGCATTAGCTTACAATGACTCCTGTGATATACATATGGATTTTTTACCTCTCAGCAGCCATGTTCCTACAACTTCATTTGTTCTCTTATTTTGATTGCTTGTATTTTGCTCGTATATTCACCTATTAAATTTGAAATCTCTGTATCTAATTAATTTTTAACAACAATGACAATTGCATTTTTGTAATCCTACTTGCTCCTCCCTTCAGCTAAAAGTTTTTGTTAGGGTGATTGTTCATCAGTACTAGTTATTTGAACTGGGTAATTCACTTAGCAGACATTGATTTGCACATCTAATTTTGCATGTGTTCAGATTACTCTATAAGAACATAGAACAATACAGTGTTGTCATACGAATATCAAATAATCTTCCAAGCCTTCCAGTTTATTAAAGGAAAAAAATAGACCCAACAAAAAACACATACCCAACAGACCTAGTAATAAATCCTTTCCTTTTTTCAGTCATCCCTTTTGCCTTCTTTTGTAAATTGAACTAGTTAGATCCTGAGGTAATACAAGAAACAGAAAAAAAAATATTTCCGTCCTAAAAGTCAGTCAGAACAGATAAAACCAGTACCTTCAGGTGAAAGTAACCCTGTAATGAAGTACTGAATTTACACACTCAAAATTCCATGCCAAAAATAATGTATCCTGTTTTGCAAATTAAATGAATCCTATTTCTCTCCAAATCACATTTTTTATTCTAATATAAAGTAATTATAAGCATTCATTATAAAAAAAAAATCATTTTAAAAAATACTGAGCACAAATGAGTTACTGTGAAAAGCTTCTTACACCTTAAATATTTTAAACAACATTAAATGAATAAACGGGTAAAAGTTTGGGCTTTGGTTTGTTTTGCTTGTTTTGTTTAGCATAGCTCTGTTTTGATTTTGTTTTTCTGTGGGTTATTTTTGTTTGGTTTGGCTTGAATCTCTTACATTTCTCAGGTTTGCAGTTTTACCAATGGACCAGCACCAGACTGGCACTTTCAGCTTTAGCAAAGCCTTCACTGCTCTAAAATTATCAGATTATTAAAATCATGTGGATTCCTGTGCTATTGTGTAGTTGATTCAGAGCCAAAAGTGATGATGTGGATGGAAGCCCAGCCAGTCGAAGGGCTGTCCAGCTTTCCCAGACCCTATGCGAGCACAAGCTACACCTGTCAGGACGGCTGTAGATCTAAGGGAGCTGTCAGGATACCCTGGTACAGAGAGCCATGATCTCTCAGCTGTGGATCTCACAGCGTGGCAACACTCCTGGCTCTTCTGCCACTTCTGCTGAACAGCTCCAGCTCTTTCTTTGACAACCTGAAGATATTGTTACTCCTTTTGGTTTGCATATTCCTCAAGGACCTGAAATTTCTGGAAAAAAATAGGGGGGATGATTTAATTGAGGGCAGAAATGTCAGGCAGGAGGTAAATGTTTAGCTTATCAGACAGGATGTGAAGCAAAAAGTAAGATGGACAGAAATGTAACAATCTATAAGCAAAAGATTTGCTTTAAAAAAGTTAACTGATTCATTGATACAGCTGTGATATTACAGAAATCACTTTCCCCAGTAAGTTGCTCTCTTTTATTGCTGACCCTGGCAAATGTTCTCCACTCTGGGGAGGAAAGACAAATACAGGGGAATCTTATTCAAATCATCATTTAGGTTACAAGCACCATCATGATTAGAGAGGTCAGAAAGAGTCTATAAAATGGATTGTCATGAGATTAATTTAGGAAGATGGGTAAAGGAATGAACTGATTAAGCAGTACTGTAAGCCTGGGACTGAGTTATGGAGCAACTGAGAGATGTGCCAGATTTCTCCCACTGAGAGTACAGTACAAGGCTGCCAAAAAGTGTGTGGAAGCCAGTGGCTTCCTTTTCTGGACTCCATACAAAGCTACTTTGTTTTTGTCTCACATTCCTCCTTCTGAACAATAATTATTACATCAAATTTTCTAATTATTAAATATTTAGTCAATTCTTTTTCCTCATTATTTATTATCAATTCACTTTTGCCAGTGTTTAGAAAACTCTAGCTCATTTATTTTCATAGAGATGTATACATATCAATCATTGTCACTTAAAAATTCCGTATTCTATTTTCTTTCTTATTTTTAGGCACACTGGTGACATATTTCACTCATTCACAACTCTTCTACAGCCCAAGGTCAAATTCTGTTCTTGAGCTATTTACAAACTCATTCATATTTAGAATGAGTGCAAATAATATTGTCAGCAACACTTGATGACTTATTGTCATCATAAAAAACATGATGACAAACAGAAGTGGTTTTTTTGGCCTACAAATTCGAAGACAGTATTGGTATCGAAATCTGTTTTGTCTTCTTTTTCTAGGATTGTTTTAGTTATTTTAATAATATTTTGTTGATATTTATTGCAATTCAAACCAAACAGACTTTATTTTCTGTGGATACATTGACATTAGCTGTTCAGCCTGTGCCAGGAGTGCTTGCCAGAAGCAAGTCTTCCACACATCCACATGGAGCAAGGAGCACAGTGGAATAGGAGCCATTCTGTGAAATGAAATAAGTTGCTGAGGACCCAGCACAGTACAAAGTGACCTTGAAATAGCTCTAGTCTGGTCTGAAGTTGCTGTCTGTAAGCACCTGTCAGTTTAGTTTCATTTAAAAAGATACATTTTCTGCTTTCTAAGATTTCCCTGCAATAAGAAGCAAAGAGCAATGAGGGAAAACATCTGGGGAATATTTTTCCAAATTTACACCTGATCCAAAGGAAGATATGAGTGATCTGTTGGGTTTTGATTCACATTATGATGTGGTCTTAAGAGTATATGACCTGGAGTCCTTTCAACAGCAAGTCTTCTGGAAAGTGCAATTTGGGACCTTGCCTAGCATGCTCAAATCAATCACTAATGGAGATTCTGACCATCAGCCCAGAAGTACTCTGAAGGAAAAAAAAAACCAACATATATAGGTAGGTAGTTGTCTGGTCCTCAGCACTACTTATTTCTCTCTACAGATCAACAAGTAATTCCCTGTGCTAACTGTTAATATGGGCATATGCTACAGCACTGCAGTGGGCTGTATCCCTTATCATTTTATCTGTGATCTCTCTCTCCTCTCATTTTATTCTTAGTCTTGGTTTTTTATTTACTTCACTGAGTCTTATCCCAATATTTTCAAGTTATCCACATCCTACATCCTTCTCTCTAAACTGGGGAGAAATGGATTTGATGAGGGGACTGTTAAATGGATAAGAATGTGGTTGGATGGTCACATCCAGAGGGTAGTGGTAAATGGCTCAGAGTCCCGATGGACATCAGTGACAAGTGGTGTCCCTCAGGGACCTGTATTGGTACCAGTACTATTTGTTGCCTTTGTTAATGACATAGATGAAGAGATTGAGTGAACCCTCAGCAAATTTGCTGACGACACCAAGCTGAGTGGTGCAGTTGACACACTTGAAGAATGTGATGCCATCCAGAGAGACCTGGAAAACCTCAAGAAGTGGGTCCTTGGGAATCTCATGATATTTACCAAGACCAAGTGCAAGGTACTGCACCTTGGGGCATTCCGCTGTAGTAACACAGGCTGGGGATGAGCAGATCAAAAGCAGCCCTGCTAAGAAGGACTTGGGGGTGCTGGTCGTTGAAAGGCTGGACATGAACTGGCCATGTGCACTCACAGCCCAGAAAGTCAGTCACATCCTGGATTGCACCAAAAGCAATGTGCCAGCTGGGCAAGGGAGGGATTCTGACCCTCTGCTCTGCTCTGGTGAGACCCCACCTGCAGTGCTACATCCAGCTCTGGGATCCCCAGCACAGGAAGGACATGGACCTGTTGGAGCAAGTCCACAGGAGGGCTAACAAGATTATGAGAGGGCTGGAGCACCTCTCCTATGTGGAGAAGATGCCAGAATTTTGTTTTTTCAGCCTGGAGAAGAGAAGGCTCTGGAGTGACCTAATAACAGCCTTCTAGTACCTGAAGGGAGCCTGTGAGAAAGATGGAGTGGGACTTCTCACAAGAGCATGAAGTTCTTTGAGGAAAGGAATGTCTCTGTATCAATAGGAATATATAGGACTGTACACACACATATTTCTTGGAATTCAGGATGTGTGTGTATATATATATATATAATTTTATTTTTTCTTTATTTGTACGAAGTGACTGTGAGTGTATTCATCAATATCTAATAAGGGTACTAAGGGCAGATAAATAGGAGACAAGAACACCTATTCTCATAAATATATTCTTATATTAATCTGGGACTAAAACAAGGGAGATGCATCTTCTACCATAAGGACCTAATCCTTAATTTCTCACCATCAATTTTTGTGGATGATTTTTATAGCAGGGAAAAGTCTTTGTCCACCTCTCCAACACAAAATTCAGAGTAAAATAGTCACAGCACAGACTCTAACTAATTTTCACTCTAAGAACACTGTGTTCTAGCATCCAAGTCCCCAAAGAAGAAGACTAAATTAGATATATCAAAACAATGAACATTTCCTTCAAATGATAAAGGTATATGCGGTCTGTGCATGAATTGAAGATAACTTTTCTATTTTGTTCCCTTTGAGTTAAAACATCTCCCAAACAAGATATTGAGATGTTACACGAAAAAATGTAGTTGAAATACAAAGTGATAATTCGAAGCAAGTTATAAAGTGGATGTATTTTCAGAAAAGTTAAAAATAATTTCTGCATTCATTAGTTATTACTGGACAACATAAGCCACATAAAGAATGAATATTTCTAAGACAGTTAAAGTCAGATGAAATTGTTCAGTGATTGCTGCATCGAGACTTAACAAAATATGTGAAGGATTCTAATACTGTGCTCAGAAACTGCCATTCTATGTAAATCACTGAGTGAGCTACATCCTTCTTCAGACCTGCTTCTAACAATACCTTCCTCAGTTATCCAGGAACTTGAATGTATGTATCATGCTTAGAAATGTGAATATTTGGTGTTTTATTGTATTTACTTTTTTTTATTATTATGATTCACATTAAATTCACGATACAAAATCTCTTCTGTAGAAAAAAAGGATTTTTCTTTTTATTCCTTATTCATCCAAAATAAAACTTTAGGGTCTACAATTCCTGATACATGAAAATGTTAGTTGCTCTTTATTAGACTTTAAGGTCTATGTTTTCCAATGAATGAAATAATTTTGTTAACTTCACACTCTCTACATAGTAACTCAAATATCAACAAGTTTAGCATTTACTCAGCAGTCAAACATACCCTGATTTACTCTAAGCTTTTTCTGCAAAATAAGATTTGCAGGAGTCAAATCAGGAAAAAAAAGTATCAAAGACACTGAAGGTTCAATCATAGCTCATCATAAGATAATATTTTTCCTTAATATTGCTTCACTGATAAAGAAAGTTGTAAACACTCCATTATTGAAAAAAACCCCAACAAAAAACTAAATGGATAGTAATTTCAAATGCAATTGTCAATATTCTGCTATGCATAAAGCCCTTATAATCAGTTATGCAAAATCAATTCTATTTTATGTAAACCCTGAGGCACACAAATAAATTAAAAGTGTAAGTCTCATGTCAGGAAACATACCCACAGTAAGCGCATCTATCTCTTTCTTCAAAATATTTTGAGTATTAGCCTTCGCCTTCTAAATATTGGAAACAGATTTTCATTTATTTTTATAATCACTTTTAATGAGATTAGGTCAAATGTTATATTTCAGCTGATTAAAATTGCATCACACAGCTGTTTAGAATCTTCTAACTAGGAGAAGTAATAAAATATTGAAAATAATCTCAGTGGTAAAAGGAAACACATTCCAATTTCTTCTTTTTTATCATAATGTTTTATAGAAAGTGTGAGGTTTTCAATAGCATTTGAGAATTGTGTTATCTCATAGTAATTAATAAAAGTTATCCTTCTTCCTGGAAATTACTAAGACTGTGGTGTGAGACCACAGTCAGCTCCACACTCTCCTACAGACTCACAAGACTCTTTATACTGATCCCTGTGACTTAAGTGCAGCTGTGAAGTGAGTTCTTCCAACAGCCTGATATTTTATCAACAAGTAGAGCAAATACTGTGACAACGTCAGCAGTGATCCTGAGAACGACAGGTACCTAGAGGCACATTTGTCCTCTACACTGGAGAACACAGGTACTTAACACTCAAACTAACACAGAGTAAGTCTTACTCATTCTCAAAAGGTCACACAGAAATCCAAGCTAGGAAGCACTGTACTTTTCATCCTTTCCAGATCAGTTCTGGTAGTGGGGTAATTGGCACCAAGTCCATGCAAAAGTGCTGCAAGAGGTGGCTGTGTTGTTGCCTGTCATCACCGGCTTCCTGTCTTTAAGCTCTGTTTTCTGTTCATACCTTTCCTAGCTCAGCATGAGATGAGCTAGCTGAGGTGGCTCTATGTTACAGTGTCCTTTAGCCAGGCTGAAAGACACAATGTCATGAATTTTGCAAATATCCACCTTGGGCCGTCAGCTGGAAGAGGAAAAAAAACAATCTTGCTAGCCAAAATTCGTTCCAAACCACTGACATTTTGGCATTCCCAAAATTGGTTTCTGGGTGGCCTATTTGATATCAAAAGGCTCATAAACTCCATAGAATAAGACATAGGCTCTATAATATATAAGTGTCTATAATGTGACTATTCCAGCAAGGCAATGCATCAAGTTATTCTAAAGTTAAGTCAACAGCTTTACACATTTTGTGACCAAGACCCATTAAGACAAAGCATTAATTTTAGATTACAGTCTATTACCATATGCCTACTTTCTAGGTGGGTTTTAGTGAGCTTTTGTCAATGCTGACAACTTTTGTGCTTTTCCTCAATCTCAAAAGGACTTTTTTGGACTCTGCCAGCCTCTCTCTGAGGATGGTTAATGGTTTTTCACACTGGATTAATGGGGCAGCCCAGTCAAACGTGAGAAAGCCTTGTCACAAAAAGACTCTGATAATATAAAACACAGCACCAACTTGGCTAGTTTGTTTAGTTTTCTTCACAGTAATTCCTTAGTTTGTGATTCTTTTGTCACATACTAATCTTGCATGCAACACTTATAATTGAAATTTTGTTAATAGTCTTTACTTCGTCTTAGCTATCTTACTGTCAGACACCTGCAACCAATACATCTATTGTATTCTCCAACTATATTTGGGTAATTATATGCCACTTTTCTTCAGTTTCTTTTCTCTGACTCATAAATTGTATTTTTTAAAGGAAAGATTTCTATTATTTCAAGTTGCAACTAGCAATAACAAGTAACCAAAATTGAAAGAAAAAAGAAAGTTAAGTCAACATCTCAAAACCCCTATTTAAACACATGCAAGCGCATTGTTTCTGTGGGAGTGATGAAAAAATGTTCCTTTTCATTTGGACAATGTAAGTATCACTAGTGATTTTGAGGTCTCACAATTTTATGGCACTTTAGGAACTTCTAAATGTATAAAGTAAGAAGCCATTTGTCTTCCTCGTGGTGGCCAAAAGTACATGCAATCACTAGCATGCTGACACTTGCCTTCCAAAAGTGATTAAAGTTACCTTGTACCATACCAGTGCAGCACTAATTACTTTATAAAAGCAAATCCTAAATTCCACTATCAAACAGATGCCTTACTTGACTGGAGAATGGACAGGTTTTTCATGTGGTCCCATCTCACTTTCGTAGTACACGAGTTCATACACTGAACACAACTCCACCAGCAGGGAGGCCTTCCTGAAGACCTCCAAGCCCCCACCAGGACACAGCTCCTGCCAGCATCACACCACCAACCCCAGCTCCAGGGAGAGGCACCAGTGCTGCCTGAGTCTGCAGCAACAAACTCAGGGCCCTGATAGTCTCCATTCAGAGCTGACTCAAGGACTCCAATGTGCCAGGTGGCATTTGGGGAGGGAGGATAATAAAGCCTATATTGCCTCTGTCAACATTTTACTGTCACTGATTTTCATGCAGAAGAGTGTTAATCCTTATGTTTTGAAAACAGCAACCTTTACCAATTAATTTCTCATATGTATTTTAGAAATTTGTTATTTTAACATGGCATTCCATAAACTCTTTTCTTTCTAACCTCAGTACATTTAACATGAACAGAAAGGCAGTGAAAAAAATGTAAAATGTACTGCTCTGCAGTGTCTTCAGGATTTGTGATATGCAGATGTAGGTCTAATTTTTCAACAATTTTGAATCTTCCAGAAAAGCTGAGTTTGCATTTACACAAAGCCTCTGTCTTTGTTCAGCATAAAGCTCATTGAATTCCTAGTATTTTCTGAACCACTATAGTTATCAGCCATGTAAATAAAGGTATTTTCCTCTTAAGCTTTCCTGAATCCTTATATATTCTTCTATATACAAAAGCCACATATTGTCATGTTGTTATGCAATGGAATATAGCTTTGAATTTGCTACTTACCCCTATAAAAGAGCAACTTATTTTATTTCCAGTAACAAAAATATTTTGTTTTAGCTGAACTTGGTAATGTTTCATTGCTCTGGCAATATCTCTGTATATATCCTTTCCATTCTGCTCTGCGTGCAATGATGTTTCTAGAACGAACATTTCTGTAGTTTTACATACAATTTATCAATATTAGGAAATCAGAGACAGGAATTAACATGCAATAAAAATATCTCGTTCTGCTCTGTTTCAAAAAGAAAATATTTTTACACTAGTAATGCCCTCTAATGTTACTTGTAATGTTCCCTAAATTATTTTTGTCTAAAATTATTCTGAGAAAAAAAACCTCCTTTCATCAAACCACACAATTTCCATTAAGTGGTTTTATGGTACCTTAAGTAAAACAAACTTATAAAATCTGAGACATTTTGAAAATCAAATTTAGCTTATAATGTATTTACCATTGTATTTTAATAAGCTTGTTGTAACTGTTAGTGGTTTCTTCCACACTTCATAAAATACTAATCTAATGGATAACTTCGGTCTACTTTTCTGTAAAACCATCTTTAATACTCTAAGCTAAGTAGTGATTAATCCATGGTTACCAACATGTAAATTATTAAAACCAATAATAATATCTTTAGGGATGTATTAATGTATTGGCCATGGCTTAATTACATCTAGTGTAATTCATCAGACATATAAAGGATTTAGAAATTTTCTGCTGATAAATACTCGGGTGTGTATACCTCAGTAATTTGACATTGACCTCCACGGGATTTTTCATCTTTTGAAATTTAGCTCTTCGTTCTCTCTTTTCACTCATTAATGCATGTATTCATGTACACATTCACTCAAGGAAAACCAAAGTGTCAGCTCATGGAAAGCTTGATAACACTACACAGACATATTCAAAAGGAAAAAGAAAACTCTCAGCATAGATACACATGGGTTATTTGCTCTGTTTTTACACTTGGCTGGTAGAATTGCAGTAAACAAAGATATACCAAACAAAATATGTGAATTTAGGCATGTAAAAAGAAAGTTGTTTGGATGTGTTAGGCTTATTCCAACAAGTAATTTTTCATCCAGGGAAGAAAACTGCTGTTAATCATAAACTACATCACTAAAATATTTTAGAACACTTATTCAGATGTACTAAATAAAATTGGGGAAACTGCCTGAGAGGAATACTAAGGTTAAGATATATAATGATAGTACAATATATTTATATATGATTTTATATATATATACATATATATAAATAAAATCTGAGAGCTGGTATCTGCTTTCTCCCTTAGGCAACAGGTACAATACCAGAGTGATCTAATGTCCCCTTTCATTCATTGAACCATTCCACTGAGATTTGACATTTGCTCTGGAGAACCTCCTAGCACCAACAGAAGTGATATCTTTAACAAGCAAAGGAAAAAAAGAAAGAAAATAGGTCCACCAAAGAAATCTGACAAAAAACCCAACCCACCTCATCTGCTCTGCTGCTGTATTAAAGAACACACTACTAGTAATTATTAACTACTCTCCCTTCCATATAGCTTTCCTTTTAAAAAGCAATTGCTTGAGAAAATCTTCTCTGTTCTACTGGATTAAATTACTTTTTTTTTCATATCATTAACAATACTTTCCACCTTCTGAGTCTGAGATATTGATATCTGCAACTTCTTGACACTTTATTAGTAAAATACAACTAGTTTCTTTTTCACTCTACACTTGGAGTTGCAAATTTATTGCCATGAAACAAGAGTTAACACAGCAGTTTCATTTTGCTGTTGCCACCTCAAAAGGAACAGTACAGGTAGGTGATGGAACTTCCGTCCTCACATTGTAGAACCCAAGTAAGATGGGACTTGCATGTACTGCTATTTAAACATTGGCAGCTGTGCCTTCCCAGTCTGCACTAACAGAATGATACTGTCATTGCTGGAAGATGTTAAGTATTAA
Organism: Corvus brachyrhynchos; assembly: GCF_000691975.1. Taxonomy (NCBI): domain Eukaryota; kingdom Metazoa; phylum Chordata; class Aves; order Passeriformes; family Corvidae; genus Corvus; species Corvus brachyrhynchos. Next base: position 1,079,220 of record NW_008236973.1, on the reverse strand, counting down.
TACTGACATGGCCTTCAATGTGCATAAGATAAAGCCAAAACTAATTAAGAAAAATCAATAGAATAAAAGATTACAACCTGGAATAGAACCAAAACAAAAGCTGAGCTCAGCTTATTGTATGGATGTCTAATAGGCAGTCTTCTAGATTTTTTCAAAACTCTCTTCAACAAAAAAAGAGGACATAAGTCAAAATGTTGATGAAACACACACTTTGAGGTGATATTTCAAATCTTAGTACAAGTTTCATTTTAGCATCAATAGAGGCTCCTTCTGAGGCATATTCAAATGAAATTTTAGGTGCTGTAAATCATCTTTTATTGGCCACAGAAGGAACCTAGTTGATTAACCCACATAAGGTAATGCTAGCCCTTAATCAAGTGAAGGCTTAGCCCTTTTATCTATTTTGGTTGAACAAACACCATTGGTTTAATAAGTATTTTTAAATTTTTTTGGTATTCTAATCACAGTGATTCCATATGAAAACATGCCTAGTTACATGTGTCTTAGCATTACAGAGATCAAATCTGTACTATCACTATAGCATCCATCAACACAGGATTCCACTCTTCACCATGGCTTCAGGAGAATTAAATACAGCAGGCAAATCATTGGCTGCTTTTATGCTTTCTTTTCAGTCTCTATCACATATCTAGTTTGTGTTCACCTTCTAAACTGCTTTTTCTGACATTTATTGCAAATAAATTGTTTTTCAGTAAAAATGCCATTCCAAAGGCCTCAAAATACACAGCCAGATTAAAAAAAAAAAAAAAAAAGAAATAAAAATATGATTCTTTGCTGCAGTACCCATATCTTTTTGCAGTTTAAAACTACTGTATTTGTTACCTAATTTTCCTGATAAATATCAGCCAGAAACCATTTTAACAGTTTCAGCCTTCAAATTTCTGCGACTGCAGTAAACATGAGACCTTTTTCCTCTCCTAGAATCCAATGTCTATTTTCAGAAATCAATCACTTAATCCTCAAAAAACTGTTATGATGAAGCTCTTTTATTATTTAAATGTGTTCCTGGAAGGGCAAGTACTACATGTAAAAGTGGTCCATTTTGTTAATAGACATGATAAAAAGGGAGATACTGTTTTCAAACATGAATGCTTTGCCCACAGTCATGGATAACAGGATGTATAAAGTAAACAACTGGCTAAATTTGGATGAATTACAAGGACAGGTGTGCTGTCAACAGAAGTCTGTGATGTCACCAGTTAATATTCAATGCCTGTGTATTACAAAAAGGAGGAAACCCTCTCTTCTGTTCTCTCATATTAATGTGACAAGTCCTTCCAATGTATGTTATCTAAGATACAACTGACATAAAATTTTAATGATTCATTCATTGTGTTTACAGTGGCTATGATAGGACATGGAATTTTTCTGATATTCTTGATAGGTACATGAGTCATTTGAGGGCCAGGGTTAAGAAGGAGGGAAGAAAAGAGAAACAAAAAAGTTGCTCAGGTAGAAATTACCATTTTCCATTCAAAAATTCTTTCTTTTACCCAGAAGAACTGGTTATCACTGCATTTTGCTTCTTGTTGATATTTACCTACCTTTACAATTCTGCCTACAAAAGTAGATGTCAGAATAATCCAGTAAGGTATTCTCTGATAAGGAGAACACATAGGATCTAACATCAGAGACAAGCCCTCAGAGTTGCCTAGTAAAACAGAGACAGAAAATATTGTCACATCCTAATGAAGTTTCATGCATGATATGAAATGAGTTTTGTGCATAGAATATATCAGGTCATTTTTGTTCCAGTTTCTTCTACCATGCAGACTTAGACCCCCATGAGCATGATATCATAGAATCATAGAGGGGTTTGGGTTGAAATTTTTACCATTTAGGCATACAAAGCAATTTTTTATTCATTAATATATACAATAGCCAGGACTAATGGTCTGCTAAGTTAAACTTTACATGTTCCCCATACCTGATGCAGACCCATTACCTGATAAGTGCTTGCAAGCCAACCACTTTCCAGTCTGGTGAGGACAGGTCAGCCCCCACCGATCTTTGGATTATCTGATCCTTGATATTTCTGATTTACCGTCTTCTGATGACATTTTCCTTGGACCTTTATAACTTTGCAGTGCAGAGCTTTTCCTCTTCTATCTTTCGGTCAGCTTTCTCTCAACAGGTGTGCTTTTTTATGGGTTTTTACTTGCCTTGCATTGCTTTACCTCATGTGTTTTCTCATAAAATAAAAATATTATCAGTGAAACTGAGCCAGGTGCAAACAGCCATGTTGTACCTTGTGCCTGACCCTGAGGGTGCCACAGGACCTCTCTGTCCTTGCCCACATGCTCAGGATTCTCCCTACCCCAAGCACCCCCATGAGAAATCTAGTATTGCTCATTGGATGCAAGGCCCCTCAAGAAACTAGCCAAAAAATTTCCATTACCCTAAAGTACAGTGATTTCTTCACTGCATGTGGGATGACTTCTTAAACCTTTAAAAGTCAGACACACAAGGGTGTATGGTAAATGAGGACGTTCCTCAGAAACATTTTTCTCTAGCAGAGGAGAAGCATCGAAGGCCCCGATACAAAGAAGCATTTAAATAGTGTAATGGAGAAATCAATACCAAATGAAAACAATGATACCTCATGTTTAAGAGGAAAGAGCAAAATAATACACAAACAAATGTCAGCTGTCCCAAAATGGTAGGAGTACAAATGTGTAAACTTTTGCTAATAATAAAATTGATGCTATTTCTTTCTCTTACCTATAGGTTTATGATTCTGACTTAGAGTATAAGGAAGATGAAACTATTCTGAACGTGGACTGAACACACTTTAGGCGCATCCTGATGTCCCATTGGGACAGACACAAAAGGCTAAATAAAAGGTTTAAGCTACACAATAAGCAAAAAAGTTTAGAAAACATCTCCCATTCCAAATTTTTGAGCTTATTATTTTTGAGAAGGGTTGGAACTTTGAATCAAAAGCTTTTGGAAGGTTTTATTGCTTTTTATTTTAAAAAGTATATTTTTTTAAGGCAAAATATTAAAAAATAGGAGAGACCAAATAAAGTATTTGTTACTGCCAATGTGAAAATCAAAAGAAAATAAAATTAAATTGAATTAAATTAATAAAAAGCTTTCCTGAATTTTCAACTCATCTATTCACAAAAAAAAAGTCCATTATTCTCATGGCTCTAATTAAAACCACATTCATATTTATGTCAGCATGTTTCCTGCTGGCTTGAATTCAAGGTTGCTCTTTGGTTTTAGAAAATGTTTAATAGACAAGGTAAGCGAGATCCTGGCCCTGATGAAGGCAGGGGAAGCTCTAATACTTACCTTGATCAAGTCAGGACTTCAATTTATGGGAATGGGGTTTTTTACCTTTTTTTCTACTCATAATTTTTCTATTAAATGGTCCCATTCTCATTTGTCTTCAAAACTTATTAGTCCTTCAGAACATTGCCTCTATCACATCTGTACCCCACACATCTTTGCAACACTGAAGTAAGACAAAGAGCTAATCACAGATTACACCGACATTAAATGATACTGGAAGGGATAAGGATAGGAATTGGACAATGATAATGGAAAAAATAATTTAATATGCAATAATAATTTAAGAAGCAAATTAAATCCATGAAGTAATCAGCTATGAAACCAACAAAGTGTTTTGAACCTAATGGAGTGGGAAAGCAGTAACTGCATCACATGACCTGAGCTGCCTACACTGCACTGGCTGATAATTATTGCAGGGAGTTATGGGTTGAAGACTCCTCTCTGCTTGACTTTCCATTTCACTGAGAAATCCTAACCAAAATAGTATTAGTGAAACCATTAATACAATATGTTATCCTTTTCTGACATCCATGTATCATGGATTGACAGCGCCAGGCACCCAGGAGAGCTGCTTGCTCACCCTCAGCCGGGCAGAGGAGGGAAAAGGAGAAAAAATTATCGAAGGCTTCATGGGTGAGATGAGGACTGGGAGAAACATTTCAAGGGTGAAACAGGCTCAACTTAAGTTGCGAAGTGAATTTATTACTAACAGAATCAGAGGAGGATAATGAGAAGTAAAATAAGCCCTTAAAACACCTTCCCCCTCAGCCCCTTACTCCTTCCCACCAACAGCACAGGGAGACAGGGCATGGGGGTTTGTGGTCAGTTCATCACCACAATTTTGATGAGAGAGGACTCCTCTGGGAGAGGAGTCTTCCCCTGTGAGGCCGTGGGGTCCCTCCCATGGGAGACAGTTCTCCATGAACTTCCCTGGCATGGGTCCACTCTCACGAGCAGCAGCCCCACCGCCCCTGCTGCGTGAGCCCCTCCCATGGGCACACAGCCCTCCCAAAACTGCTGCACCGTGGGTGTCTCTTTCCATGGGGTGCAGTCCTCCAAGGACAGGCTGCTCCAGGCTGGAAGCAAGGGCCCTCTCTCTCCAACAGGTCTTCCACTGGATCACAGCCTCTTCCAGGCGTCCACCCGCTCCGGCACGGGCACCTCCCACATGGGCTGCGGGTGGATCTCTGCATCCCCCATGGATCCCCCCATGGGCTGCAGGGGCACAGCTGCTTCACCATGGTCATCACCACGGCCTGCAGAGGAATCTTGGCTCTGGCACCTGGAGCAGCTCCTGCCCCTCTTTCTTCCCTGACCTTGGTGTCGCCATATTGTTTTCCCTCACATGTTCTCACCTCCTCTTCTTCTCTGACTAGAATCCCAAAATCTTGTGACTTTATTTTGATTTTCTTCTTAAATATGTCATCACAGAGGCGTTACCAACCTCTCTCATTGGCCCAGTTTTGGCCAGCAGCATGTCCATCTTCAGAGCCATCAGCCCTTGGCTCTGCCGGACATGGTGGGAAGCTTCCAGCAGCTTCCTCACAGGAGCCACCTCTGTGGCCCCCCTGCTACCCAAAAACCAGACCGTGACAAACCAATACACCATGCTTTAGCAGAACTGCAAAAATCAGAAAAAAAAGGGCTCAAAAATAGCTACAAAATGCAGTAAAATTCTTAGAACAGTCTAGGTAGCTACCTTTGTTTTCATGAATTAAACTTAACACCTAGCACAGAACAGACTTTGTCTTTATGTTAAAAAAATTTTCCAATCCAAAATTGAATGGCTTAGTACAGTGTGCATGTTGGGAATGGTACCTGGTTCATGCAAATTTTCAAATTATACAAGGGTATTGTTGGAGCTTGCTAATTTTAAAGTGGGTTATTTTTGTTTGGTTTAAAATGGTAGAATCACATTGGGAATATATTTAACAAATAAAATTGTAGACAGGTGAGTTCCAGTTGGTATGACATTTTATCACATTCATGAGTACAGATGTAGCCAACGAAGCCTAAAGAGCTTTAACTCATAAGACTTGAGGTGACTTGTTCAAGATCTGTAGAAGAACCTTTTAGAATAGCTTTTTGCATGAATGGAAAACAAGATTTCAATTTCTCACAAAAAAAATAAATTATCAAAAGTCATAGTTAAGTTGTTTTTTTGCAACACTGCTACATATTCAATAGCCTACGACAGATGTGGGCCTTGTTTCAATTTCAATTCTGCACTGGACCACTCCAAAAAATTATAAACTTTTCTTGAAATCTCTGACTACTAAAATTCTGAGCTAATAATATTTTCAGAAGGGCAACACTATGTAATAGGGATGAAGAATTTTAATTTTGTTATAAAAGAGTACAATACAATAACAATACTTCCTCAACTGACATACTTTTAAGAAAACAGTTCACAATATTTTCTTCCACAGCCTTTTCCTTCCCCTAGAAAAGTGAGAAACCCACTGGTTTTTACAATGTTATTCCAATTTGTCTACTATTTGAAATCTGCTATAACATCAAATACTAAATACATTTTTTTAAATGAAATATGTATTAGTCACATATAAGTATGTATCAGTGAAATTCAGTTTCTTTAGGGAAGAGACTGAAGGTTGCCTTTTTTCTTTTTTTTATAATTATCTCTGCTTTTCATCTTATTAAAAATTCACTAGCATTAATGGATCTTCCAGTATTATGAAATCTGAGTAATGATTCACTTTAGAAAACATTCATATTATAGTAAAGTCAGGTTTGAAGATCCTTACTTTCTGCATATCATCTAGGTGCCAAAATATTATTCCATTAGTTATTGCATATGGTAATAATTTGGGTAGTATTCTGGAATCATTTTCTCTGATCTCTCCTAAAGTTATAGTGCCTAAAGTTCTTAAATAGGAAAATACACAACAGATGAAAGAACAAGCAAGGCTAACAAATCCACAATATCTGAAATATATGTAGCAACTTCCTTTTATTTTCACAGTTGATGACATTGGCCTCTGTTTAAATAATATAATATATTCTTTATGGAAAAACAGAGAAGAAATAAACAGGGAAGATCAGTAAAACTGTCAGATTAACATACTGGACTGTCAGGTGGCAAATGCACGTCAACACTTCTAACGGTACAAAAGCTTCAGTGCACATTATGATGATTCTTGTGTCAAGATGGAGGTGACTCAGGACCAGAGATGTAGCAAATTAAACTGAAAGAAAAATAGGCTCATAAATAGTATGAACTGTAAATGCATATTCATACAAAAGTATTCAATATACATGTGCTGGTACCAAAATGTCCTTGCCATGGTTTAGGAATATCAATTTATTATAATCTCAATTTATTACCTTGTTGGCCTGTCAATTGCTAATGCAATTCAGATAAACAGATCGTGTTTTGGATTTGTCCCAGAGTGGAGTGGAGGCCCACTCTGAGTTATCTAGGTTAAATTTTTTTGATAAATAATTCCTATGTACTGTGGTAAAACACAAGGCAATTCTTTTCTTTACATTAATGACTATTGAATTGAAGAGACAAGAAACACAAATAGGCTAATAATTATAACCCTGGGAAATAAGACTTTTTTTTTCCAGGTCTACATCCTCATCAGACTCAGTTTGATCATATGGAAAAAAAGGTCAGAATTTGCACATGTCAGCTTCTCCTACCATCACTTTCAGGAAACAAATATAGTCTCTTGGTGTATGAATGAACTTTATTATTTTGCCAAAAAAATAGCAATCTTGATAAATCATTTAATAAAAAAAAATTGTCAAAAATAATTTAATCTGGCAACTGGTGTATAAGACTATTAAAAATGTTTCTGTAAATACATTAGCAACAAAGGGATGGCTAAGGACACTCTCCATCCTTTACTGGATGCAGAGGGGAAACATAGTGACTAACAATGAGGAAAAGGCTGAGGTAACAAATGCCTTCTTTACCTCAGATTCCCAGAGTAAGAACAGCTACTCCTCAGGTTCTCAGACCCCTGAGCAGGAAGACAGGAACAGAGAGAAGAATAAAGCCCCTATAATTCAAGGGGAAATGGTTAGTATTGTGCTACACCACTTACTCGTACCATTTTTCCTGAATGAAAATAACAAATGCTGGCTACTGAAAACTGATGTTTTTCTACATAAGATCATAATGTTTTAAATTGAAAGATCAATTCAGAAAAATGTAATTTTCCTAATGCTACCTTCTTTGTTAAAAAACACACTTCATCTTATAGAAAAAAGCCACCTTATACCAATCATTGTCAACATCAAATCAAAATCTTTCACAGAAAAATTAATTTGATGCATTGTTATATATGATGACAGTGATACAAATTTTTTTCTGAGGAAGTACTAAAACAAAAAAAAATACAGAAATACATACACCTATTTATTGCAACAACATTTGCAGTGTGTCACTCTGCAAACCTCTATACAAATAACCTAACATCTGCTGAAAAGTAGAAGAGGAGAAAACATTGGCCATTGTTCGTTATTTCAGGGTCCTGCTGTGTCCGGTTGGGCTCTGTGGGTGAGCAATTTTGCATGTAAATCACCCTTTCATTGTACACTTTTGTTATTTATGTTGTTGATGTTACTGTTTGTTTTCTTATCTCATGACTGTTTCCAGAAAATTGTTCTTATCTCAATCTGTTTTCACCTTTCTGTGCCTTTGGTTCTCAGCTCCATCACCAGAGTGAGAAGGGGGAGAATAATCTGTGTCTGTCTTGGGACAGTCTCTGGGGGAAGGGGAGGGAGGTAGGGGGAAGGAGATAAGGGTAGTAAATTAAGGGTACTGTCATTCCTAAACCATGGCAAGGACATTTTGGTACCAGCACATGTATGGTCCCTATGTAATTACATCACACGATATGTAAATTAAAAATGGATTTCATTGCAAAATATGTAGCAATCAAAGTATCTAATTTCAAAAATGTAGTGCCTAATTGACATTGGTGAACCAAGGATTAATAAAGTTTTGAAAAAAGTAGTCAACTGTATAGTGTCCTACATCTCTAAAGGTGTATGCAACTTGTTCTGACACCAGAGCTAGCTGTGATAAAGCTGATTGTACAAATTTGTCATTTATTGATTATAGCAATATTGACAATCTTCTCTACAAAGAGAATGAAAAATACAGGTCTCACAGTCCAGCTTCAAGCTGTTATCTTGGTCATTTCTGTGGTTTAAAGGAATCGCCTGTAGACTCAGATGGTTCAAAGACAGGTTTCAGCTCCAAGCTGAAACATCATGGCTCATAACACACATAAACACATTCACTTCAAACAGTAAAAACACTCCAGATAAATAGATATTCAATGGAATTTTCATCTTTTATACAATAACACAATTTTTTCAAATTGCAGAATTAATACTTGATGGATTTTGCTTATTTAGCATCATGTATTAGTTGTCTAGACTTGTTAAATTCTGCTGAAAATCTGGCTAGCAAGTATTAGGCTAGAATGTCTTTTTTTCCTATATGTAGAAAAAACCTAAACAGGCTATGTACCTAAATTAAAAAAAAAAAAAAAAGGAAGTATCTTAAACATGAGAACTGAGATGCAAAGTCTTTTTTTTCTGTAAATTTTAATTTGTGAATGTTTGTTTACTAGTCTCAATGGACAGAATCTGCCATCCCATTATTGGAAGGATGATCATAACAGTTGCATGGCTATAGTTGTAGCATTTCTAGAGTTATATATGTATTAAGACTTGCATATTGAAAGATGGAACCTGATATCACTGTTTATTTTATTACTTGAAAATTACTGGATAAATAAGATCTGAAGAGTGAAATCTGTTTACTTATGAAGCTTCATTGTTCAATGAGAGATTTTTTCCTATGCCCTCTGCTCACTTCATTCTAATATAACTCCAACAAAGGATCAATTTAGATGATCATGGGAAGCAGCCTAAGTACAATAGTAAAATTTTAGATTAAAACCAAAGATAACTGATAACACTGAAATCATCCTTTGGAGGCCTTTTTTCAATTTAACATGGCGTATAATTTAAGGTCCTAAGATAAAATATTCTTCTTAACTCTCAGCTAAGCATCTTTTTTTCACAAAATGGAAACATTTGCCCTTAAATAACATATTTGTAAGGACCCATGTCTTTCAACCTGGACGAAATGAATTTTCCAGATTTTAAAAAACTTTTTTATGATAGAAAGTGTATTTGTCCCATCACTGGAAATATACAAAGTCAAATAGGATGGGCATTAATAACTTGATGTAGTAAAATATGTCCTTGCCCATGACAGGGGGTTTGGAGTAGATAGCCTTTAAAGGAAGGTTCCTTCCAGCACAAACCATTCTATGATTCTATGAATTCAGTGAATCATTTTGGCACAGTCTTTATTTTGTTGGACTATACTTTTTGATACTTTATATCATTCATTATAATCATAGAGTCATCCCAATAAAGTGCCACTTGGGAAAGCATTCAAAATAAATTTTTACCTTTTTTTTTTTTCAGAAAATATAGGAGTACATTATTCATTACTCCTTGGTTAATCTTCACTTTCTCATTTATAAGCATTTCCTGCAAAGAGAAGCACAAAACTGTGATAAGTTTTTTTACATAGTTTTGGGTCTGTATCTCTTCAGCACTGCTTTTAATATTTTCTGACAAAAAAGCACTGGCAAGTTATAAGTAGAAAAATCATAGAATCATGAAATGTGATTGGTTGGGAGGAACTTTAAAGATATCTAGTACAACCCATCTGCCAATGGAAAGGGACACCTTTCACTAGATCAAGTTCTCAGAGCCCCATCCAACCTGGCCTTGAACACTTCCAGGAATGGGCATCCACAGCTTCTCTGCACAACCTGTTCTGGTGTCACACCACACCCATCATAATAAAACTCAGCCTGTCTGCATAGGAGAGATGTTCAAGCCATCAGATCATTTTCATGGTCCCCTCTGGACCCACTTGAATGGGCCCATGTCCTTCTTGCACTGGGGACCCCAGAGCTGGGCACAGTACTATATATGGTACCTGATAAAATCAGAGTAGAGGGACAGAATCATCTCCCTTGACCTACTGGCCATGCTTTTTTTATGCAGCCTAAGATACCGTTGACTTTCTCAGGTGCAAGTGCACAACTTTTTCTCCTATAGGAAAGGAGATAAAACACTGAACATAGAACATAACTGCTTAAAAATCAAAGCTTTTAAACATCACAATTAATTTTTGGAAAGGCTTACTTTATGAATATGATATCTGTCACATTTTTAACACAAGTGTTACATATTCATTACAAACATTTTCTAGTATGATCCGTGTGATTCTTTGTCACAACTAATAAATAAATAAAGAATTAGTTTTTAAGTAATCACTTGGATGAAATTTTTTTCTTTCAAATTTCTTACTCTTGAACAACTTCAGTGTCTGCTGTGGGCATATGCAGCAGGTTTGATCAAATTTGAAAGGAAATCCACTTACATTAATACATTTAACAGAAAAGGTGAATTCACATAACTTATGACAAAAAATTGTTTTAATAATAGTCTCTATACACTCTGAACTTCTTCCATCCAATTCTTTCCTTCAGCCACATTTGCAATTACATTTTTTTGGTACCTGAGGTTCTGAAAGCAATTAGCACACCCTTCTACACTGCCACAAGTCATAATAGTTTAAATTTATTTTCCACAGCACAGCAGCCAAATAAATTTGAATATTTCTATTTTAACAACTCAGCATTCACTTATTTACATAAGTACTGTGTCTGTCATACTAATCTTACATGTCAAAAGCCCATCTTTTTAAAACATTTCAGTCTGTCATTTGCTCATATTTCAGCTCTTTAGGATATCTGTCTGAGGATAATGTGCTAAGTTTAGCAGGTCAAAGACTAGCTCTGTGTAAAAACACTAAAGACATTTAGATTTTTTTTTCAGTCAAGATACTGAGGAAAATAAATTGAAAAGCAGCCAGTTACTTGATTTAATTCCATAGTTTCTATCAGGAATAGTCCAACAAACTCCTAATAACTCCCATTTTTCACAAAATGACATGTCTTCACATCTAAACAAAACTAATGGGCAGTGGAAACATTCATGCATGGATCAAAACTTAAATGAATAATGTCATTAGATAAAAAAAGTTGAAATGCTGAGTCCATAAATACCTATTATGAAATTAATGGTGGGTGCTATATTTACTTCATTCTAATAATCAGTATAACTCCTTGAAAATATTATTTCTCTTTCATGCTATTTATACAGTGGAATTTGCATCTGATTCTAATCATAAATACGTATTCTAGCCCTACATAATTGTACTACTTTGTTACTTTTCATGCTTCACCTACATTTTCCATATATTCCTCTAATTATAGTATCCATTTATTTAAGTGAATGTTCAGATTTTTGTGGTGTATTAAAAATGATCCAAAGGGCTGCCCATATAGTGAAAAAAATATATTCAACCATTAGCCACCCAGCCAAAAATTTCAGAGCTTCAGAAAGTAGAAAGTAGGTCATACCATAATAGTGACATTGAACTTTTCAACTGGGAGTAATTAGGTTTTATTTTCAGTGCTCAGTGACCTACTCTGAAAAATAAGATAATACAAGAAGGGTTCAGCTTTTTTGTTGTTGTTTTTAGTTAGTGACTTGCTTTGTTATTTGTTTCTACTGTATATACCTTAAGAATCCATAATTGTTACCTATCCAGAAAATAGTAGCTGACAGCTCTGTAGGGTATTTCTGCTGTTTAATATGTCATAAAAAATCTGTTGCAGGCAATGATGTTATCGTTAGGGAACAAGGATAGTGTCTATTATTTCAGAAGTGAATAATTCAGCATTAAATCATTTCAACTGCAGTGTCACTTGCAGGGAAGAGAAAGAGGAAAAGTTACTGTGTATGAAACAAGCTTTGCAGTAATACTTACAGCACAGAGGGCATTTGAAGCACACTTCCATGTGTATTCCCTCTAGGGCACTTTAGAAAGCTTTGCTTTTATTTAATGGCTGCTTCCTAATGCAAAGAGACATAATAAAATGCACTTGCATCTGTTAGCTCAGATAACAAGACACATTTTTCCTTTTTGGGGCAGGGGTGTTCTAAGAGCCTTTTGACACAATTCAGGCTACTGTGTTGCAACACGAACTTAATACTTCCCAAGAGTCTTAAATTTTTTATTTGTTACTAATGTCATTACAAGAAGAAATACCCTCCTAGCCCTTGCTTTGGTCATGAATTTGTCCTATGTATCAGTGTGTGGGGTGGCCTGCTGCATCATACCAACATGTAGTGTAATGCAACAAGAAGTATAACTTGATAGAGTGTGTCAGATGCTAAATAACATGAAAAGGCATGCATGAAGCTCTCACAGACAAGGGACTGTGCTTATTCAGAGGCAGACTGTTTCTCTGGCACTTACATAGCTGTGAACCAGGAGTGGGAAGTCTGCAATGCCTCTATCCTGTTACATGGAGCATACAAAGGGCAAGTTTTTAACATAATAAGTCTATTGCAGGCAGTGTTCCCTATTTTACTAAATATGACTGAATATCCCCAGTGGATACAGAGATTACGAACTGTAGTAGTAGATGTTCACCAAAGAGGAACAGAGTATAAGGCACCCAAGAACTACAGATATTTTTCTGAGTCATTATGTTTTTTTCAGAGAGAAAAGTCCTTTTGTTAGTATTTTAGAATGCCATCTCCTTGAAATTCACAACACAGGACAAGTTGTCTGTGGAAGAGTTAAGACTTGACCATTTTACCTTTGAGAGTTTCCTGAAAAATTATAATTATTTCTTTCCAGGAGCTCAGATTTCTTAATTTTTTTAATTGCAGAAATATGACACTATCTCAAACTTTGACAATTAGCTAAGAGAACCCTCATCTTTATACGCATTTTATAAAGAACCTAGTTTAAAACATATATTAAGTGAAATATTCTCTGTTGTTCGATATTGGTGCAATTATAACAAAACACATAATTATATACAGTATCTCTATGTTCTGACAATGTTTGTGACAAAACAGACCAAGTATCTTCATTGTACAAAAAGGCAGCAGCAGCTCAATACCACCTCATAATGATCTTTGATAAATCAGTGTCTGTATTCAGGAAAATAAGGTTTTGTCTTTTTTACAAGACTTCAGAAAATTCAGTTGCAACTGACTGATTTTTATCATGTCGATACATATTCCCTCATATTTTTAGATAGATTAATGGTGAGCAGTGCTTCTGGGGGGAAAAAATATAGTGAAAACCTTCCTGTTGCTCCTTGAACCCTAGGTCATAAAGTTTTCCTAAATATTTTCAGTTCTATTTAATTGGGTGGAAAATAGAAGAGATATTTTGTCTAACTTCTATATTGTCCTGCTCTATTAGGCAGAACTGGGGTAAGTTTATTGCTTTAATTTTGCTGATATACCGAGAGAAACACACATTTCATATCAAAACTAATCAGCAGCTCATAAGAGTTTTAAGCCAGTAGGAGGGCCCCTCTCCCTTACACTTCAGTAATTACACATGCATTTGAGTTTATATGCATTCAGCAGAGTGAACAATGTTATTAGTTATTTCTTGACTAAAAATCTATAAAAACATATATAAAATAATATTTGGAAAAATCCTACATTTTCAAATACAGTGTTTAAGAATTTTTTTTTTTTGCAAGAAATTTAGTTAGTTTCTATATTCCAAAGAGAGCATTAACACCACAGCTTATACCTTATTGATAAAAAACAATAGTCTTTGGACTTTGAGCTGGATAAAACAGAATTTCACACCACAAAATACATTGTCAGTTTAAATGTCTGTTATGTAAAACATAATTTATTTAAATGCCTAATGTAAAACATACCATTATACCACACAACATCTTTCACACTTAACCAATTTTTTGCAGCCATGCTCTGAATAATATTTGCTTGCATGAAACCCTCACCAGTGGCAGCAGGACTAAGAATCAGGTAGGATATTGTGCAGTGTAGGAAGGGAAGAAACAGCACACACATTTTGAAAAAGATACCTGTGGAAGTAAAGTACAAATTACAGTGAGTTAACAGTGTTCCCAGTAAAAATCATGTTAATAATTGCTCTTTTTTAAAATGGAAGTTGGGCTTTCTTGGGCAAGTGTTAAGTGTACACTGCATAACAAATGCAACATAACCCACTATTTTTCACTATGTATTCTATTTTGAATGACTCTAGGAAAGCACAATTATTATTGACTGATCTAATATAGTAGCAGCAAAACACTCCAGTACCAAACGTGAATACCACAGATTTTAGAGGAGTTGCTTTGGAAACAAGGCTGTATAAAGGACATGATTCATGATAGAAACTCTACTCCCAGTATTTGCTTCCTTGTTATTACTCCTTCTTGCAGTAAGTGAGGAACAGCTGTCATCAGTATATCTAACAAGTATTTGCAAATTAACATATTACGGTTGTGTCTCTGACTAAAGGTCATGCATGTAGTCAGAGAAATTTATAACATTTTGTGAAAACACATTTTAAAATGCATCATTCCTAACCAATCCATTCAAAGGACACCAGTGAAAGACATAGCAGTGATTTCTCTCAGTCAGTAACTTCCTTTTAGCTGAGCTAAAGCTGGAAAGGAGGAGCTTAAATATTCAGTGAAAAGCCAGTTAACTGCACTTCGCTACATTTTGCTTTAAGCTTTTGAGAGATACTTTTCTGTCTACTGTCCTGTGTCAAGCTGAAATTGAATTGCATCAAATAATATTTACTCTGCTCTCTGTGGCTTGTCTCAGATGAAATCCTTTCTAATTCTTTGGAGCTCAAATCTGTTCTGTCCTCTGCTGTTTCAGAGGTTTGGGGTTTGTTTGGATAATTATAATTACATTTTTTATTTCTTTCATAACTGAAATACTATATGAAAAATTTGTCAGTGGATAATAAAGTGGATAATGTCCAGACTATCCGCCCACAGAATTTTGTTGATACAATTACAGGGATAAGGAAATGAACACTTAGTTTGTCACTGGCATAAAGTGAACTTTATCTGCCTTTATTTTTTATAATCTATTTTAAATAAAAAATAAATTAAAAAATAAAACAGCAATAAAAAGGCAGATGGATGGTTTTTGTCATCCAGCAGAAAGCTGGAATAGGTCAAGCAGCTACCAACAGTAGAAGAGAAGATAAAAAAAGAAGTATTCTCTTTGAGAATGTAGCTCTGTTGGTGACCTTCTATCCTTCACATTAGCTGTGAAAGAACAGAATATGGTGTTGAACACAATGAACAGGAACATAAAAGGTAGTATAAAAAAACCCTGTTTGTCTGCTTGGTTCTTTTGCACATTTATGGAAACATTGTGAAAAAGTTCAAGTGCAATATCACCTGTCAAAATACATTTGCATCAGTGCTAATGGATGTCACATTGTTGACACTGCAGCATTGCATGTATTATTCTTTGAATCACATGATGCAAAATAACCTAGATCTTGAAATCATTGGGGGTTTTTTTGCCATTGTTTGCAGTTGAATATTTTAAATCAATCATTTGACTTTTTAAATGTCGAAGCAGAGCTTTATACTGAAATAGTTGGACCTACTGTCGTGTTACCAAAGAAAATGAGTATTTAAAATAATTACCAAAATTCTTCTTAACTGAGTTGCTACAACTTGTCTGATTCATGTTAACCTTCTCTGAATCTTGAGACTTCCTAGAAATGCTAAATGATTAATCACAAGTTACTTTGAATATCTGAAACTCTTTCAATCAAGACAATTTTCAGGTATTTTTTATTCTTAGAATTATCAGAAAATGTAGTGGTCACAAATTATCACTGATGGCAGAGTTAACAATGTAATTTTCAGGTTCTGAATACCTGAATACTTGTTTCCCTAGGAAAAAATGTAGCATGTTAATAGTATTTTAAATATTCATAAAACCACATCTCATCATATTCTTAATTCCTGTGAGCTGCTACAGCATATATCTTAATTTTGCTGTGAATTGTTTCGAGGGCAATGTTGCAGAGTTGTTAAAGAAATGCAAAAATTAAAATGGAAGAGAAACCCTAAGTGTAATTGATAGTAATCTAGCGCTATGATGAAAACCATAGTTGTTATGCAAAACTGGAACAAAATAGTATTGCTCAGAGTCTACAATGACTTTTTTCTTTAAAAGATAACTCTGTTATAAATAAGACATCTGACAAATACCAGTGCAAGACAGAGCCTCAGATGAGATCCTGTATGCTGGAAGACCACTAAATACCTCCTAGCTACAAAATTAATGCTGACAGTCAAAGGTTCACAAAGAACAAGAATTAGCAGCAAGTTAACCAAGATATCAATGTTTTTCGAAATCCCACATTTCCTGTGTAATGATGCGTGGAATGGCAGACATCCCAAGAGAATAACTTATCCTAAGTGTTCCCTTTTTATTTGTAAAATAGAAAACTATGAGTGACTGATATAAAATTTTCTATAATTTGTATTTTTATTTTTTGCAGCCTTCAATATTTTTTTTCTTTTTTCTCTCTGAAGGTGCTTTAAATGCCAGCTTTGCTCCAACCTCACTGAGTCTTTTTCAAGGTGATGCATATCAGGTATCATTCTCTCCATATTGGTGTCTACACACTAGAGACTTCTCACCTTTCTTCAGGGTGTTCAAAATAGGTTGAGTTCCAAGCCGGCAGCAAAATGCCAAACTAGTGAAAATGAGAATTCAGAGCAATCTTTCAAGAACTAGAGATGTTTGATTAATTAGATTATCTTTAATGTAAACTGAGCATTAGTGAAAATTGGCAGCTTGAATACTTCCTTCAAGTAGTCAATGGAGAGAAAGACTTTTCTTGTGAACAATTTATAGTGTCTAAGGTGAAGGAATGAAATATGTCTGCAAGTGTCTAAATAAGAAGCTTTGAATAATTAATTTTATTTCTAAATTTTATAAGGCTAAGTCAAGCCATATTAATTCCTCCCATGTTCACTGAAAAAAGTATTTTAGGAAAAAACCGTGATTAGTAATAAGGCACCAAACAGCAAATCAATTATTTCTTGTGGTCCAGACTCTTCAATTTCTTTAGATTTTCTACATTTTTACACAGATGTTAGGAACTCAATAGCAAGTAGTTACACCACAAAATTTTCCTCAGAAATATTTAATGAGGTGATCAGGTAGGATAGTAGGTTGTGAGTGAGATAATCTAATACAAGACAAATGAGAATCCAAATTTTACGTGTGCCCAGGTTTTACACTCCACAAGTGGGTTTACTGTGTTGATTTGTTACAAATTTCATATATGGACTTGAACCTTATATTAAACTCTCAGGAATTCTGATTGTGGTTTTGATTATTTCTCAGTCTGGATTGAGATTTTCTGCACTTCTGTGGCATCATTAATTGAAGTATCTGTAATTTAATGAGCTATGCTACACAATAAAATTAACGTGCTGGGTTTTGGTGCTAAAAGCCTTCTTAAACTTAAAAAGCAAAACAAACAAACAAACAAACCAACAAAAATGCCCCCAAAAATCCCAAATTGCCAAAACAAGACCACAACAGTTATTAAAGAAAAAAAATCAAATGTTTAGTGTTTAGAGGACCACAAGTTTTACCATCCTGGACCTCTAAGGACTTAATAGCAACGCCTACTAAAAACTCAATCATATCAGATTGCGGTTTCTGCTGACTAGATGGGAATTTTCTACTCTGTTGAACCAAAGCTTTACACTTTCATTAGCTCACATTCTCTGTCATGACACCAGTGCCCTCTCATCAGATCGAAGGCTGAGCTGAGTGGTACTGACAGACAGAGGCAGATAAAAGGAAACTGATGAAAGTGCTAAATGTTTGCCTTCTGGGTAAAAGCTGCATGTGGCTTTGCTGACCACTGATTTCCTTTATCTTGTTCCAAGAAATGGGAGTGTGTCTTGTGTTCAATGTATATGTACTAATAACTTCAATTCAAACCAAATTTGATTTTTGATTTGTTTTGCTTTAAAATTTAATTGCTTTTTTTCACATTAATCAACCAGAATTCTGAATTTAAAAGATTAAAGGTGGAAACCGTAACTGTGTAACTGAATTTTCACATTCTGTACCACAGTCAATCAAACATTATTCACTGAAATTTGTAAGAAACATTTGATTTCTTAACAAGCAAGGAGGCTTGATCAGGTGATGCTGGAAGATATTTATTTTAATAACATTTGAATTTATAACCTATCTGTGTTTCTGAAATTTGGTTCAGACTCAAAACTGACCTGAATGAACTGGAAAATTATATCTGAGGATATCAATAATTTCAATAACTGTTTCTATGTGAATCTTAGAGCAAGAATCAAAAAAGTCAAAATACTATAGTCTGCACTTATCTGATCAGAGAGATTCACAGTTGAAATCCCTATTTTGTCTCTAGATGCATAAGTATTAGAAATCCTCTCAGTAATCCATTTCTTGTTAAAACTAAAGCCTCAATTTGATCACAAAACCAGATAAGTATATAAAAAATGAGCAAGAAATATAATCATATCATATAAACCTCTGAGTAATTTTGTAAATCTGAAAACCAAAATTATTCTGATTCATTGAAATATACTAAAAATCTGTCAGACTGTAAAATTCATCAAGACCATAAAAATTGCTCTTTCTGGTAATAGCTAAATAGAAAGCATTACTGAATGGTATCTTAATATTAGAATAATCTATGATAGGAAAATATAAATTCAATATATTATAAAATACAATATAAAAGTTTATTATTAAAATATTTTTGTACAAAAATAAAAGAACACATATTTTTTTCAATATATCAATAATCAGTGTTCACCTAATCATAAATTTAGGGTAATTTCCTGTTTTCAGAATAATATTTAAAATATAAGTAATGAAAACAGAATTAACACACAATGCACAATACTAACAGATATTGGCCATTTTAGGGGTTTTTTTCTTATTTTAGTCTATGTTACACATAGCTGTTCTGAGCTGAATACAAGTCAAACAGGAAGATGTGCGGGCAAGAATTCAACCTGACAAATTATTCTCAACTTTGAAATCTCTTGAAGATACACACATTCACAGCAGGAACATAACAAGCTAGCAGAGTTCTGAGAACAATTTCAGAGAGACAGACTTAAGAGTTGCTTCTCATCTGAAGAGTGTGGTCACGGCACGGACCTGGCATAGAATAAACTGTCTAATCCAAGTTTTCCTATTGCTAGCTACCATCTGTGTACAAATATGTGACTTCAGACATTTTAATACAGTTGAATATCCATTTTTTAAAAATTCTGTCCTTAATAAAGAATGTTTTCAGATTAAATTGCAATGAAAGACAAGTGATTTTTTTATGGTTATGTGCATAGTATTTTATGCTGATGTGTGATGTTGATATTTCAGAAACTTACCAAACTATTGTGGTAATTTTGATTAGGCTTTTCTACAGGTTTCCTGCATTCCCTGTGCGTGAAGAAACAAGACCTTGGTTCTTAACATAAAGATTTTTGAATCCTGTTAAACATTGTATCTATATCATAGAAAATAGAAGGACATTGCCATTTCAAGCATTATTCAAGTTGTATTCTGTTCTCTTACCTGATAATGTGATGCAGAATATGAGAAAAATCCAGATAGCTCCAACAGAAAACATACACATTTTAGGTAACATTTTCAGAATGTAGAGTTAATGTCACTTCTATCAGTTTTTGAAACTCTCCAAAATGATCTCATTTGTCTAAGCAGAGGAGATTCAGCTGCAACATTTTCATCTGACTTAATATACTTTAAGATTATGCATTTCTTCATATTGCTATACATGTTACTTTGTTCACTTTTTCTTGAGTTTACTTTTCCAATTATAGTATCCAGACAAAAATAGTTGGTTTATGAAAATTTAGAATATTGACAGAGAACAAGAACAAGTGCATTTTATTAATTCTGTCAGGAATCTTATAAAATTGTTTGTAAAATTAATAACTTTAAACATGTTAAATTGTAAAGGCTCCAAATAAGATCTAAATTCTATAATATAAAAATACACATAGGTAATGAGTGCAAAAGAAACAAGTCTCATTCTGTCATTGATACACTGAATAATTATGCTGGTTGACAGTGCTCTTAATATCCCCATTATACCCATTACTTTTTTTTTTTTTTAAAGAATAGCCAAAATACTCTTAAAAATTAATGCCCAAATTTATCTACTGCTCAAGTGCTTTTTAAAAAGCCTCTGATAAACGATATTTATGAGACTGGACATGCTTTGCCCTAATTTTGTAATGTTTTGTTTCACTATAGTAATTTCATTCACTGGTGTCTCTGGTCTTCCTCACCCCTTGAACTTTTTAGCATTTAATCAGGGAAATGCTGGCTTAGAGTATGTTCAAATTGCTTTGTTCTACATTTAAATCTGAAGTTTGAAAGGAACAAGGCTGATTATTATTTCTCTCCATACATAGCCCTGAGACTGAGTAAATTGTCTATTTGCCTCTTAATCTTCAATTCAAATGTCTGGAAATGGGAGGTTAAGGCAGAAGTGGGAAGAAAGGGAAGTGATGTAGACCTAACACTTGGCAAGCTCTTCACTTCAAACCTGGCCACAAAATCACAAAGGAAAACAAAGCCACCCACAATTTTCAAGGTTCTACCACCTGCAAAATGTAAGTATTTTTGTTTCTTCTTGAATTTTAACATCAGAGTGGTTGCTCTTTACCAAGGTTCACAATAAACCCGTGAGCCATCAAACTACGTATTTCACTGAAGTGCAGCCATCTTGAATATATTGCAGCCCAGGGATATCAATAAAATTAATGTAAGACTGCATTTACTCTATTTCATGTGAAAATGTTTTTAAAACAAATCTATTTCAGAAGAATGGTTCCTCGTTCACTTTGGGAATTAAGAAATTAACTCACAAGTCATTTTATTTTTTTTGAAAAGGGTAAAATCTAATGTCAGGGTGTGCGTGAGTGCTGTAAATGCTGCCATTTTCCAAACTTGATATTATTAATCGGGACTGTCAAGTTTAGGTCAAGCGTTTTATACACATTGTGCCTCAGTACTTCCAGTGTTTCAAACATATCTGTCATGCACAGCAAATGCACAGTGCAGCACAATCTATGGCACTGAGAGGCAAACATGAAATCTTTTAACAGAAATGAGCCAATACTTTTACCTCATTTATCTGAGTAGTTGCTGCTTTTACCTCATTTATCTGACCTGCCACCATATTTAATAACAATTTCATTTATTTGACAGCTGCATACAATTTCTAAATAAGTAATTTCCTTGAATTTGCTGGATTGTAACATTTTTTTAAATAGCCTTTTTTTTTTTTAGTTTTGTTTTCCTTTTTTTTTTAAACACCTTTTATATTGTTCAGAGACAGGGGAGAGAACCATGCTGTTAAATATAGAGGTGTATATAAATATATTTTTAAATGTACACTATCTTTAATGCTAAATTAAAAATATTGCTGGAATGGTGTTATGTTAGCCCACGGGCATATATGATTTCAGCATTTAATTAACTCTGGAGTCCTCCTGTAAATGGGGCTTATGTGTCTGTGTAAAATTCAAGGCAGCCAGGCTGAATCCATACAAGAAAACTGCTTGGAGGAGCTGATGTCCTAGAGAAGTAAGTCTGTCCTATCTAGGCAGACAGACTTTATCACATGGCTACATGTACTAAATTAAGAAGTGGGGAAGTTCATCCAAAGTGCACAGATTAAAATTTTCAATAGGCCTAAAAATGACTCTAAGGCATGAATGAGCCTGTCACTTTTTCTCTGCCTTTTCAGCAAATGATGGATTCACTATATGCCCATAACATAACCCGTGAGATACGCCTGGCTTCATTGGTTATTCTTCATTCTCAGTCAAGCTGAAATAGAGGCTGTGGTTAAACAAATCTGCTTTTATGGAGCAAAGCACTGTGAAATGGAGCTGATTATGGCCTGACACATTGAATCAGACTGTTGTGTAAAGCAGTGCTGATGATTCCATTGTTTCAGGGTCCTATTGGCCTGCCCAAGCTTTTCCTTCTCTCTCAAGCCACACACATTTCTTTTTTCCCTTAGCTTTAAAAACACTTTTTTAAAATCTATTTACTGTTTGTAACTGACTCCACAGCAGAATACAATTTATAGGTCTATATGATAAGAAGTTTAGTGATGAATGCATTAAGAGAAGAGGATCATATATTACTCTATCACTATTCTCAAAGACAGATTGCATTACAAAAACATTACAGTGACATATATAATCACTTCTAATTTCATTTATAAAAAAGTAAAAGTGTTGGCTAATTAAGGTCACTGACTAGCAACATCTACTAGCCCGAGCCAATGATCAGAGCCCAAGATATACTGAGTTCCAAGACCTCATGTTACTGAACATCTTTTCTTGCTCTGGAGAAAAAAAAAACACTTAAGCTTTCTACTTAATTTTCAGTATTTTAAGTTATTGGTGTTGATTAAACTTGGCAATGAGTTCCTTGATTTATTTCCTCTGTTTGAACCTGTTGGCTACTCTTTCTATATTGTTCCAGTTGGGCTGCTAAAAAGAGTAATAGTAATTTCCCAAATGTAGAATTTTTATTAGTGTATGAAACATAACCCACCTTCTATGTCTCCATACACCTTAGAAACCTCAGTTGTTGGTTATTTCCTTAGTTTTCATCACTTCCAGTACATTTCATCTGAAAATCTCTTAATCCTTCTAGGAAAAGATTTTTGGATAAGATATTCAGGACTGCTCAGTCTCTGAAATGAGAGAAGTACATGGCAATGCTGCAGGCTGCAGGCACTGAGTCACTGCAACACTCATCCAAGATACAAAATACATTGCCTTTTGCTGCCATGACTAATTGATACTGGTACTTGAGCTAACTAGCTTAAACCTAGCTTGAATATATCTGTGATCTATTGCAGTCACCATTGTTATAGTGCAGATATAACCATAGATCTACAGTAAAATTTAATGCTTTAAAAAATATGTCATTCTTTGTCTCTATACACATTTACACATTCAGGTGTATTGACTTCCATACTCACCACAGTGCATTATGGCAGTGTTTTTACTGAGCTAGCCATAGGCATTAAGACATTTCAATTCCTTCCATCACTTCACTGTCAATTAATATCTAGTGTAAAAAGAACCTATGCTTGAAGGGGTTCAGATTTTGAGTACTGAAAAATTATTTCTGCTGTACAAAGTTTTGTAAGCTCTCCAGGTTTCAAAAGAAGGTTTGAGCAGGCCAAAGGTTTGGTATTCTTCCTATATGCAAACCAGGAATTTATTTCTAGTCATTGCCTATTTATGTAGGGTTCATTTCTAATAATATTTGCATGGGCTGTTCACCTCAACTTAAACATTGCTCAAAAGTATGAGTAAGTTATCCTAAAATGGTGCAAAATAATGAAAATAATTAAATCAGGAAAAAAAAGTCTTGTATTTCTAGAAGAGACTGATAGGCTTTTAGGCCCATACAGAATATAAGACTGGGGCCAGTGTAGACTTAAGAGTTCATACCGATGGGTCAAAGCTCTCTGAACTGTTCAAGTGCATCCTGGTCACCTGATGGAAGGTGCTGACTCCATAGCAGTGGAGGCAGGGAAGGTGAGAGGTGCTCAAAACCAGAGTGCATGCAGGTTTGATGCACACTGCGGCAGTCCCCACTGTTTAATGGCATTGTGTGAAGTAGATACTTACATGCTGTCCCCTTGGTACCATTTCTGTGGTATCTGTGAAAAGAGACTCAATTTTTTTTTTTTTTAAATACAGAATAAAGCAAGATTTATTTTTATACGAAAATGGAAACAGCATAAAGCATGGAAAGATAAGCGCTTCCACAAGAGAAAGAAAGATCAATACAATAAAGTTCAGCTGTTCAATAAATGCAAATGAAATCATACAAAAATTGACAGAAACTTTGGAGTTTATTTCTCTTTAATTTATTTTACCTTCTTTTCTTAGCTTTTGTTTCTTTTATCTTGACTGCATTACATTTTCTATATCATCTGCAAGCTTTTCTACTCGCTCTTTACATTTTGTCTTGCAATTCATTTGGTGTGTCTGTGTTCTATGAGGGCTACCTTACCAACTCAAACAACTGCTTCTCGGCTTGGCAGGAATCTCCTGTTGGCAGCATTAAAACTCTGCATTACTGAAAGCCAAAGTGAAGCCAATTTGTTCAAAGCTTCTCACCAAGCAAAGAAAACTAGTCTCGTCACTCTAATATAGTTTCAAGTGTAGGGGATTTTGCCAGTAAATAAGTAAATTGCTTCTCACTAGAGGCAAGAGACCAGCCAAAGAATATCTCCACAAGGAAAATACTCATTTCACCTCTTGACTTACAGTGGAGGACTTTTTTTTCTTTTATATTTCAAGAACTTATTCTTACAAAAATACATACTGATAGCAAAACACACTACTGTTTTCTCTTCATAAATAGTGTGAGCAACAGACAAATTAAGTAAGTTTTCACAAGTTAATAATTTTAAAATATTCCATGGTGAGTGTAGAACTCCAGTTTTCATATATTCAATATAGAGTTTTCACTAAAATCTGTGTGTAGGAGAAAGGCTTTAGCCATATATTTGAATGATGACATTTTGCTTTCTTTTCTGCAACAGATTTAACAATTTTGACATTATGAACCTTGTGCTGGATAGAAACACTGAATTTAATTTGTTGAAAATCAATTTTATTCTGGACTTCTTTGGCTCCCCTAGTAAGACTAGGCTTTTTGTATACCTCTTATAACAAGGTTTAAGTAAAGGTCCAAATAAACTCTTACCATGTGGTCAAGTATTTATTATGACAATCAAGTGCAAAAAAAGTCATATTACTCTGAAAAATGTTATTCTGTAATATTTTAATTTACTTTATTCAATGGGTCCATTGTATTAAGCATCTATTTTAAGCCATAAAACAGATTAGCTATGTGCTGCAATTGCAGCTCCTATAACTTCAATGCATGTGCAAGTGACAGGATAATTAGTTACATACTTTTTGGCAGCAGCATTATATGTTGCAATATTGTGTAGCAGTTTCATTATGCTATAACAGTGCAGGTGATCAAAGAGTCAAAATAGTTATTGGATTTCAAAATAAACAGAAAAGGAAGTTCACACAGATACACGGATTCACAATGTTGACTAACAATCTGATCTTTCAGAAGTCTGGAAGTACAGAGGACTTCTGAAATTCCTTTTAAGATTTTGTATCTAATGTAAGTTAAGGGAGATCAGTAGAAAGTTTTTCACTGACTTTTACTGAAGCTGGACCAGGCTCCAAATACTCTGGTGGAATGCAGTCCATAGTGCAATTTTTATTTTATTTCAGCATCAATGCATTCAAAGACTTAAGGGAGAAGGGATGGGGGCAAAGGAAAAAGGTAAAGAGCTTATCCCTGAACTGCTGGCTTAGAAATATGTTCTGATATGTTAAATATATTTATATCCTGGTCCCATGTGCATGTTTTCAATTTCGACAGTAATTATTTATATGAAGCTTTTAAATAATTAAGTACCAACTGAGCTGTATCTATCCTTGATACTAAATTCATGCAGTCAGATTCAGTGCAACATCTTTACCTTCAATCTGCTTTATGGAAACCCATTGTGAAGACAGCTAAATGGGATTCCACCTTTGCTAGTTACACATTTCTTATACTCATTATCATTAATAGCTTAACAGCCTCCAAACTGTTACTTTAATCTTTTTTATGTCAATGAGATATTCTCCAACTGTCAACATTTTACAACCATTATACACGTTCGAAATCACTATATTTTGAATCATGTCCAATTAATGGAAGAAATAATTACAACATTACCTTTAATTGAATGGAAAATGTTGACCAGGTTTCTTCTATTTTTCCTTTGGATGACATTTATATTAGAAGTGCTCTACACAAACACACAGATTTAATGTAATGCATCCTCATAAAAATATTTAATAGTCATAATGAAATCTTCAGACAAGTTTTCCATTATTTGCTGTTTTCAGCAATGTTCTTCCTACATTATATATGCTTATAAGAATATGGGATATCTTTCTATGCTGTGGACAGCATGGGATTTTAGGTAACAAAACTTCATATGCATTTGCTGCTCTTGTCTTCTATATTAGAATCAATGCATATCCATGTGCACAGCACACACACAGAGGAAGGTACCCTGTTCCTTTTGATATCCACTTCTCTGCACTGAATTAGCACAACTACACCTTCAGATTTGATATGATAATGCACAACAGAATTAATCCTTCCACACTGATTTGATGGCAAAGAGAGGATATTCTAACATGCCCCCCAAAAGGCTAAAAAAGTCTGTGAAAGATATGATTTTTATGCATCGAATAATTTTATTAAAAAGTTAAGATAGAAGTGCATTTTCAATTTGTATTTGAGCAAGGTAGGGATAGTGACTTGACCAATACAGACAGTGTTTCAGATGTGAGAAACCATGAAAGGAACTGGATGTCTGAAGGCATAAAGAATGAAAGATTTCACATCAAGTTAAAAAAAAAAAAGCAAACTGAAAATTGTGTTTTAGGCTTCCTAGGATTATTCATTTCTCTAACACACTTGGCTGAATAACATTATGAAATATTAGATTGCCTAAATTTCTTGGAAAACAGCAGCAAAGAATCTTTGAAGCTATTTCTGCACAGCCCCCTTCTGAC
The DNA here is from genome assembly GCF_000691975.1 of Corvus brachyrhynchos. NCBI lineage: Eukaryota > Metazoa > Chordata > Aves > Passeriformes > Corvidae > Corvus > Corvus brachyrhynchos. The sequence goes on along the minus strand of NW_008236973.1, from coordinate 1,052,254 downwards.
CGAGTACATGAGTTTAAAGGTGATGAGAAGGAGAGTCTGTATGGCTAAAGGCAAGATCAGAGTTCATCAGAGGTTCAAGTGCTGATGAACAAGCCCTTTAGCCCTCTAAGATTCACTTGTTAAAGGCAGAAAAAGTCACTGGACATTTGAGCTAAACCTGTGATACCTGCCAGAATTTCCTTCCAAATTCTATTCGCTTTAATGTTTTCACACTGAAGCTAAGAAAACTGAGATTGGAACACACATGTGAAAGCCACTGAGATCTAGGTGCAATATAATTCACAAATGTGTTTATCTGATAGTGAAGCCTGACAGGAAATGAGAAAAAGATGATGCAAGCTAACAAGAAACTCAAGGAACTGCCCAATAAATAACCTTTTGTTTTTTTTCTTTTTTGTGTAAATTTTTTTTCTGTAATGTTAATTGACCAAGCTAGTGGATCTCATAAAGTTTAGGAGAGTTTGCTGATCACCTGCATGCAGTTAAATTTTAATGATTTTCTGTGAAATCTCTGCTGGCTAACAAAACGGCATCATAAATTAAATAAAAATACTTAAAAGTGAACATAATATGTGTTGTTGCTTTACAATTGATGTCACATCATATAATAAACAAGTACATCAAACAAGTCATTAGTATGACTTTTTTTTCTCATTATTATTATGTAGAAAGGATTTCAGTCTTCCTTCTATGTGATGTTAATTCAAATATTAGGAATACTCTACATCTTTGAAAGTAAACTAACATTAATGAAGTGTAATTATAATTAAAATTACAATAGCATTTTCAGAAATGCTATTTTCAGATTTAGGTTCTGAAGAGCTCTTATGCTAATACAACTTTCAAACCTCATTACTTTCTTATGCCATCAATAGGGTTATTAAAGAAAAAAGTATGACTGATGTCAAAAGGGAAATTAAAATTTAAAACCTTTGCTAATTTACCAGGAAAAAAAAAAAAGGAAAAACAAAAAAAAATAGAAGACCTATAAAAATTCTGTTTTTCTGTACATTAAACAAGAGCTTCTCCTTTGCCTCTTTATCTCTCTCTCTCTGTCTGTCTCCTCCCTTATTATTATTACTATTCTATCTTTTTTTTATACCAGTTCATCTCTAGGTCAAATCAAGTTCATCTATGTCCACTAGATTATTCCAGTTAAAAGGAAAGACAAAGATTAAAGAGTATAGTAAAATACCTTCCAATCTGCCATGGATGCAGTATTTAATATTAAAGTCAGGTGACACGACTGCATCTAGGCTGTGGTAGCTAACCTAGAGACCTCCGGGTGTTGAGCTGGAAGAGATGAAGTCTGATTTTGACTTCGTCGTATAAACAGAATGTCATCCACCCATCAAAATTCCACCCACAGTGAACCCCCAGCACAGTTAATGATTATAATCTTCACATTTAATCATGGGAACACAGTGACAGGCAAACAAAGGTTAGCTAAACTGACAGTGCAGGCTGTTTGAATGGAAAAGGGGGACTTCACAAGTTTTATTTTAAAACGTGTATCCTCTTTCAACAGTGCTTTTCAGCTTTACACCAGAAGAGTGCACAAAGCCTGGCTGCTCGCAAAAATTGGCGGTGTGCATAATTAACCTTTAAACTGCAGACAGACTGGAAACTTTGATGCTTTCTTTAAAAGAGTTGCTATGCCAATACTACTTTCAAGGTTAAATTAAGCTAAGGGCACTTAAAGGGTAAAGGAAGAATTACTGCACCAACATGTCAAAGTGTCAGACAGAAAAAATGCCATTTTAGAAATGACATAGTTATTTTTTAGTGATGCTCTTTTTAACTTACTTTAAAGGACAGTGGCAAGTTACTTAGAACAATATTTCAAGGTACACTTTATTCTCTGTACAGTTTGTTGCTCATAAAACTGTGTGGATTCTTTCGTGCTTTTTCATCTTTCCACTGTGATGTCCAGACTTACGAGCAAATGCATGTACTTCAAACTTTCTTATATTAAAAGTATATATTCATTGGTCTTTTATGCATTAATGCAGTAAAGGTACTCATTTTTTTGTCTGGAATAATGAATAAAAATAGAGTAATTGGTCTTTACATACAAAACAAACCTAATTTAATCCCTGTAGAAAAAAAAAAAGTGATTTTTGCATTAGAATGAACTATTCACCATAAACTAAGCATTTAAACAAATACTCAGTTGCTTTTTAAAACATTGTGAGCTATTGTATTGTTTTTTATGCTCTTCAAGGGGAACTATTTCATATGTACTATTAATAGCAAAAATCATTGCAATAAATTCACACTAAGATGATAAGACAGTTTGTATGCAACTCAATGCTTTTGCAAAATGTTCAGCTGAATTTTTCAAGTGAAAATACAATATCAAAAGAGCAACAAGACACTCAAGACATGAAAGATTGAGCTCACCTGTTCCAGGTGAGCTCCAAAGTGGTTTTCACAGCCCAGGACTTGGGATTTTTCGAGTCACAGGGGCTATCCAGCCTGTAAGACCCTCTGTTTCATATGCTTTCTTTGCCACTGGTAGTGCAGTGTATTGAAGGCCAACATCTCCAGTCAGACTCACAGAGTAGGATGAATGCATCACTGGTCACACATCTGTGTCACTGATGCCTGTGAAATGTTGAAATGTTGAACCTCCTAAACCTGCCAGAAAAACAGGCAAGGGAGGGAAATATGGTTGGAGTTTGAATAATTATGGCCTAACTAAACAAGGTCTGACAGGAAAGCAGCGGCTTTCTGCAACACCAAGAAAGGAAAAACAAGGAAATTCATTAAGAGAAGGATAAGAACACATTGTTATGAAGTGAACCTGAATGCATTCCAGCTGAATCTTAGAAGTTTTCTAGTCATAAGCATGGTAAGGAACAGGAATACCCCTCTAGATAAAGAAAAAGTAAGCAAAATAATATAAAATATTCTGATAAATTTATTTTTTAAAAGCATAACTGTGAATGACAACAATAGCTGGGAGTAAAGAGTATGACCAAAGTCTCTTAGATCCATGTTTTGCTACATAATGAAATAGCAGTTGAAGTCTAGCTGAAGACTCTCACCAGTGTTTGTAACTAAGCTGAATGAATCCAATATGTAGAAAATTGGTTTCATTTGTCTTTTGTCAATCTGAACTGCTAAAATATAAGATTGAATTCTTTATTGAATGGCTGTTTCTTTCATGAGTTCACAGTAAAAAAAAAAGACCTACAGAAAACACAAGCAGAATTTTTATGTCCGCTGTCATAAAAGGTTTCCTCTGCTAACATAAATTTAAATTCGCCTTATATATTGATGCCGACTTCCATGGTGACTAATCTAAAGCCCAATATTAGAGGTCTATGTTCTCTTTTCTACTTTTCATTTCAGGTCCTCTTCGGTGCTGTGGTTCTATCTTTCAACATTCTTTTTTTCTCCTCTGTAAGAAAGGCATTTTGAGAATACAGTGAGTAATATTGTTCTCTAAAAATAATTTCTTCCAAGCTACCATCTTTTCTTTTTTATTTTTTCACATTTTTATGGTTGGAAAGCAACTATTTCCACAGTTTACACCCTCAAAATAGCAGAAAGCAACCAACCCTACGTGACAGTTATAGGGAGTGCACACACTCATTGGGCTAAAGAGGACAAACATATATGCAGTCATCCCTTGCATGCTCCTAACTATGTATTACATGTTGAATAGAGTACAAAATACCTGAAGATTGGATTTACATGTTGGAACTGTGGGATGCTTTGTCACACAGTTGAAAGCCAAAAAGGAAAACAGGAACTAAATATTAAAAAAATTTGCAGTTTCGAACATAGCACTTTTCTATTCAACCAAAGTACTACATTTTAAGTTCACTTGCACATTTAAAGTATTCTAGAATTTATAGGCATAAAGATCCAGTTCTCACAAGGACGATTTTTCATGGTTATCTGCTAAACCATTGCTCTGAGAAGGAGCGATCAAGCCCCCAGTTTTACAAGATAAATGTTGGTCTCTTTTTCAATTGCAGCACCAGCACAGTGCAGGGGACCACCCCACTGCTTTAAATGGTAACCACTTTATTATTGTCATTAAACTTACTAGCACAGATCCGAGGGACTGACCCCTTGAATCTTGTCTATCATTATTGTGCCTCCAAGAGAGACAATTTATGAAAATTCGCCACACATTTGGTTTTTTTACTAAGCTGCACCCAGTTATGGCCTTCTTTAGAGGCTTTTTCCCACTGTACAGCTGAACACAGATAGTTGTGCTTGTTTACATACATCTTAAGCACCACTATTATGTTACAGTATTGACTTCAGTGAAGAGAAACACCCCAAAAAAGAGGTCTCAGATTTAATTTTTTTTAAAACACTGAGAAGACAAATATCTATTCAGCAGGGAAATCCACAAGAAAACAATCACAGAAAAACTAAACCACAAAGACACAGGGGACATAGTGAAGGGAACTGTGTGAGGCAAAAGGTTTTGGTCATCACCAGTCTTCTCTTAGACATAGAAAGCATTTCAGATTCATGAATACTTTCTTCTTTTCACGCTAATAACTGAACATTGTCTGAGCTAAACACACCATGAAATTTATTGATTGTGCTGTGAGAGATGTTTGACACAGGGAGAAACATTTGCTATAGCTGTGGTCTGATCAGCTACCACAGAGAACGGGCAGTGAGGGAGAACAGCTACTTAAATTCATCCCAGTAAGATAGAGGGCACCACCAAACTGTACTCATTCTGACCTGATTAATCCATGTTTGTCTGTAAACATTTTTTTTCAGATTAACAAATCCTTGGGTAAATTCAGACCATAGAATAGGTTGCAGTTTAAATTCTTAACATACCAAGAACATAGATAAACCAAGAATTAATTAACCAGCTTGGACTGTAAATCAAGGAAACAATGTTTATTAATCAGACAAGGTCAGCTTATAATGTAGTAATGGTTTGTGATGGGTCAGAGTACTAAAAATAAAAAAAGTTTTAGCCCTTTTATACATGTATATGTGAGAAAACTCATGTGTTGTATACTGTATACAACCCAAGAAGAATGAAGAAAGATTTTTTTTTTTAAATTTCCATTTTCCCATTGAATTTAAACTAAGGATGAGCCCTCAAGAACTCTTCTGCTCCTCTTTTCTTTTTCTAGAAGAAAATTGTTTGAGGTATAAGGATCATGGGCACTACAGTTTTCCTCCTTCAGCATTTCCTTCCTAAGTTTTACTTGCAGCCAGATTAAAAAAAAGAAATATAGAAAATGCAAGGATTTACTTCACTTTGTAAAAGTGTACAGTATTTTGAGAAGAAAATGGATACTAACAATCACATGGAAAGACAGCTGATTGCAAAGCAGAATAGTCATAACTTGAAGTTATGACTTCTACAAGTGATTGTAGACTTATAAAAGTCTGGTGAGAACTCAAAGCATGAGGATGGAGAGCAAGTCATAGAGCTCACATAGAACTGTGAGTAAGGAGCTTGTTTTCTATATAGTTGGGAAAGCATAGGGAGAATTAGCAAATCCCTGCTCTTAGAAGGTGTAAGAGCAAAGTAGACTTGCCCTGATGACAACTCTTTGTCATTTATCCTTTGCCTAAAGCCATCTTCCTTCTTTCTGTTAAAAGTGGGGGAAAAAAAGGAAAAACTTTACAAAGTTATGACAGTCATCTCAAGAGACTCCAGAATCTCTTAGAATCTGGGTGTTGAGAAGCTCTCTAGGTGAAAACAGTCAGTTGAGAGAAGATCCCCAGAAAGACACTTCAGAACTATGTGATTTTTAACCGTGAGGTTCACCTGCCGTTTGGGATGATGACATCTAAGGTACAGTTCTATGAGAGACCCTCATAGGAAGCTCTTCAAGTCCTCTTTATTTCTAAGCAGTGATAAAATGTTTTTGAAGTGGCTCCTCATGCACAGATTTGCTAAAATGATGAAAACACTCTGACCTTAACACAGAAAAATTCTGTGCTCTGTGCTCTGGTCTTCCATTTGTCTTCCTCAACAAGAATGTTTTTTGTCTGCTGATGCAACAACTGCAGCACATGGAAATAAAAAGAAAAAAAGCTAAATTCTTCTTCCAGTTGAAGATATATGGTTTTAAGGCCAAAACTGAGCCTAAACCAAAACCTGGACTAGAACTCCTGTGAGAGAATTTTAGTAAATTTAGTGCTCTGAAGCTCTGCTGCACATTTGCCACCACACTTGTAAAGTGCAATGAAGCAACAACCAGGACAGAAAAATTAAAACTCATCAAAAAGAAGCAAAGGATTCATAGTATACATTCAAATTCATAAAGAGGCCTGGGAGTTGAGGGGAATGTTTGCCTTCAAAAAGTGCTGTAATGCTTCTCTCAATCTCTTTGAAAAAAATTAAAAATACATTCTTAAAGGTTGAATAGGATACAGAAGAGCAGGAGAATGTACTTTCATTCATAGCTACATGGGCAAAATACAAATCAGTGGAACTACATTCTATGAAATTGCGACTGCAAGTTCAAAGAGACCAGTGGATGAGCCCTGAAAGTCTGCCTGTATGTAGTTTTCCTTCAGTGTAAAAGTGTGCCTTTTTTGTGCATTTTTAGCTGCACATCCTACAAGAATTACCTTATTTAGTTTCCTGTAGAACTTGGATCTGTATATCTTCTGAAGGCTCCCTCCTTCAAACTGGGATCTGACACTGCCAATTTCTATCTGAAAACTTTGGGTTTTTTAAAAAATGCAGTGAAATGCTTTGGGGTTTTTTTACTAATTTTGTAATTAATTTCAATGACTAACTCAAGACTATTATAGTAAGGAAAAAAAAAATCAGATTTGTGTTGGGGCCCTCCCCCCCCCCGCCATGTACCCCTGGGAGAGGGGCCCTGAGGGCACAGACACGGGGCTTCCCTGCCCCTGCTCAGCCTCGTTCCCATGGGTTGGTTTGTGTTCCCTGCGCAGGCAGAAGGACCCTCGGGTCCCGTGATTACCCCAGTTCCTCGGCAGAGCCCCGGCTATGGGGCTGGAGAAATAAACATCTCTGAAACATCTATCAAGAACCGGTCCATAGATATTTCTTTTCCACAGGCCTCGTTGATTGATACGCGTGTTGCAGTATCTGCACTGTAACAGATTTGGGTTAGTTAAGAAACCTTCCACCAACTGCAGAAGTCCCAGCAAGGAATAAAACATTAAAGATCACAAAGGGAGAATGAGAGGAAAATGGAAGTAACTAACAGTCTTTAATTCTTCTGAAAAGAAACAAGAAAGATCAACTCAAAAAGTTAAGATCTCACATAAAACATCATTCAGAAATTCCCTCATTTTCTGAATTATAGTTCTTTCTAGAGAAGAAATCTACTAAATCTGGATTTTTTTTATATCAAAAAGCCTGTTACTGTAGAAAACCCACCATTACCAGAGACAAAATCAGCCTTCTAGAGCTAATTTAGAAAGTAATATGTTTTACTCCTTTCTGTACAACATTACCAATTCCACACAAATATACACATAAAATGCAGATAACAGGAGCACCTAGTAAATCTGTGATATCTCCCTGAAGATGCTGGGCTCACAGAAGCAAAAATTTAGGTTTGTTCAGAAATAGCTAAAGTATTAGAAAACTACTTAGTATAAGTTTCTGATTACCTTTAACTATATATGGCTGACTACTTCAATCATATATTTTATGGAATTTGTGGATTTACACATTTACAGAAGGCTAAGAAAGATTACTGAGAGAAATTACATTAAATTCTGAACTGCTAAAAAGCTGGCCATAACATTTTTAGAAAATTCATTCTCTTCATATGACTGAATAGCCACTGGAAAAGGAAACCCCTGATGACGATTTTTTTTATGCCAAACCCTATCTATTGTGCTTTCTCAAATGATTTAGTATTTCAATTCTTCATTAAAGATACTGATGCAAGATGTTGGACTTGTTTCCATTTCTAATTAACAAATATCCTCAGTAACAGTAAAAAGTCACATAATACCTCAAATATTCCTTTCCATAACTTTCTAAGATATTTTAATATGTTATCATATAAATCAAGCTAAGATAATGATTCAATTTTTTTTAATATTTATTTCACATATAAAGATGGTTTGTGATTGCCAGTGAACATTGTATTTTCAAAGTAAATATTCTTAAAATAATACAAAGAGGGTCATTTTGGTTTTTGCAAAAGTCAAAAAATATATACAGAAAAGCAAATATATTTTTTGTTTAATATTTTATTTGCATTACTTATCCACAAAGGACAAAATTTTCGAGACCAGAATAAAGCCCTGACAGCTTCATTTTCACCTTCTTTGCCAAATTTTCTAAGTCTTATATTTTTGCAAGGTGTTCTTCTGACTGTGCTTGTTTCTTCATCTTTTACAGCTTTTAAGGAATAAAGAAGATATATTCAAGTGCAATAAAACAACAGGTTACTCATTTGACATTGTTAGTCTCTCACTTTCCCCAAGAAGGTAAGGTGGTGAAACAGGACAGAGATGTTATCCAACTTTTACTTAATTCCACAATTACATGAGTAAGTATAATCCATTTGAAGCTAAAACTTTTAACAAAAGGTTATAAGTCCTAAATTACGAGCCACTATGAAACATAGAATGGCTGTGCTTGGATTGTCCAGACCAAGAAAATAAAGAGCTCATTATACTGAGAAATGAAAATTAGGTACTGATTGCATCATTTGCCTGTTACAATTTAGATCTGTATGTAAGCAATAACTTTTTCCAATTGCCGCATTAACTGCCATGAATGATGGTGACAAAAGAGGAAAAGGAGCTTTTATGTTATACTTAGATTTGTTTTGTAGCGCAAAGGAGCTAAAATATTTTTTTTAAAAAAAGTATTATTCATTCTTTCTGAGAACTTACCCTTTACACTGAGAAAACTCAAAGGAAAGATGTTTACAAAAGTAAGGGAAAAACAGGAATATAATCAGAATGCTGACATTTTAACCAGATGCACAGCCATCCTCTAGCTCTGAACAATATCATCTCAGTATGAAAACAGTAATAGGCCTTTTTTGATCCATTTTGGCAATGTAAATGTGGAGCAGAAAAAAAATATTCAGAAATGTAGTTTCAAAAATACAATCAGGCTGTACCTGAAAAGTAGGAGTAATACATAGAAGTACAGATCAGTAAAAGAACCCTGATGAGCACTGGTTTGTCATTTTCTACTGTGGAACTCATGATATTTAGACATAAAAAAGTTTTCCTTAGTTTTTCCATCTTCACAATTAATATAAACACCACCTTCCTAGCACTGTTGTTTATAAAATGGGTGCTCAATTTAATTAAGTTTCTTTCAGAAAATAGTGGGAGTTTAATTCACAGTGTCACAGATCTTTTGTAACTAGAAGGGGCCTCTGGAGATCATCCAGCCCCACCCTCCTGCCAAAACAGGGTCACCTGGAACAGCTTACACAGGAACACATCCAGGTGGGTTTTGAATGTCTCCAGAGAGTGAGACTCCATGACGTCCCTAGGCAGCTCTGCCATACCCAATGTAAAGATATTCTTCCTCATATTGAGGTGAAACTCTTTGTGTTTTATTTTATGGCCACAAATATTAAATTAATTACTATGAAACATATTAGTGCTTGATGATGTTAGATGATGACACAAACATACCATTACTGATAATGTCCTTCATACTTCTGATACATGTTGTATCAGAAGCCAATCCAGACATGTGGACAATTAAAAATATTTTATCCGGGGTTAATTTGTATTTTTATAGTAAAAAACGCCAGAATCTTGAAGCTTGTTATTGTTACAACACACATTAACAAAAAGATCAAAATCAATGTGAGGCAGAGAAAAGGTGGAAAGAACAGGGTGTATCTAACAAACAGTATCACAACCATATATATGACAGAGGCTAAGACTCAGGATTAGGCAGACCATTTTCCAGCAGTCAGTAGTAATTGCAATAAACACAGACTTCTACAATTAGGGAGAGATGATGGAAATAATTTATCCACAATTAAAAGCATGCAGACTGGCAGAAGCAATTATAATAACACATATACAGTCAATATATTCACTAATTAAAAAGGCAAGATGGAATATGGATGTATTGGGAAATAACAAGGAAATGCATCCCATTCAAGTGTAATTCAGTATTTGAGATATAATTCTTTGGAAGACTCCCCAGTTGGCAGCAATAGCCTAGAAATTATGCCATATATTACATATAAACCACCCTCTGAGTGAACACTTGTACAACAGCACCAGTAATCTCAGTCCCAGTTCAGAAGAACATAAATAGTTTGGCCTAGTTCCAAAAATATGGAGTATGTTTCTGATTTTCCTCTCATTGAGCATCTGTACAATTCTCATCAGGAATTTCCACTCTGGGGCATTCTAAAAGCACAAGAGACAGATTTTCTGATTTGAATAATTGCCCTTTAATGAGCAAAATAGTATCTTGTGGTAGCATTTGCCTGATGTAGATTAAGAAAAGACAATGGCAACAGTGCTGTGCCATTACACTGTTTATTCAAAGTCAAAGTAAAAATTATATCACACACCAATCCCCAAGCTAGATGCTGCTTGAAGTCACTGATCTGCATTAGTATCTATTAAAATTCCTGGATTCCTGGGTTTCATTAATGTATAAGCATTCTAGAAACAATGTTCTTGGTGTTATTGACATTAAGGTCCAGGGACAAACAGATAAGAGGTGCACAAAAGACACAGTAAAAAAAACCAGAAAAGCAAGATTCCTTCACCAATATTTTCAAAAACTTTAGAAAGAATGTACCGACCATGCAACATCACATATATTGGTGAACATGTTTCAGTAATCTGAATCTTTAACATATTTTTCAAGCCTGTAAACACCAGCTTTGGCATTTCCTGTCTGCTGGTGAACCTGTTTCATTTAAACTCTCCAAGAATCAGTTTATCCAGTGAAATACTCCTGAAAATATAATGCACTTTCATCTCACATGCATTTGCAAGTGGTTTTAAAAGGATGGTGGCATGAGCTCATGAAGGGATTGAAAATTATCGTGCCCCATTCAGCAATAGGAGTCATGCAGCAGCTGTAACTCCCAAAGACATAAAGGATGAAAGGAGGCAGGGGATCACACTAAGGCATGGAAAACATGACAAGATCTAGCCATGCTTTCTAGCTTTCACTCAATATGCTGCATTGGTTTACCCAGCTGTATCACCCAGGGAGTTGGGCAGCTCTAACACAGTAGAAACAATAATTACAAGCAAGACCCAGCACAGCACAGAGAGGAGGAAAATAGCATCATTGTCACTGCTTTGGTCACCAGAAACTTCTTTCTATGAGACTGTATGAGTCACAACTATGGATTAAGTTACATAAAATTTTGGTCTCCTAAGAATACACAAAATGCTTTAGGAAAATCTGTGTAGAGATTAACACTTATCAAAGCAGCAGGTATAACATGGCAGCACATCTTTGTTACAGCGGGGATTACTGTAACACGCATATATCAAACCAGGAGTCCCGTGGAAAAGAAGTATATATGGACAGATTCGTGGTAGATGTTTCAGAGATGTTTATTTCTCCGGCCGCATGGCCGGGGCTCTGCTCAGGAACTCCTCAGTCACGGGACCCCAGGGTCCTTGGCCACACTGGGGAACACAAACCAACCAATGGGGAATGAGACTGACCAGGGGCAGGGAAACCCCGTGTCTGTCCCCCAGGGCCCATCTCCCAGGGCTCCATGGCAGGGGGAGGGACCCCAACACATCTTGACAAATTTTATTGTCAGAAGGGAAGTGATAGCATGAAGAGCAAGCGACAAATACACATCTGTGCCTTTCCAAAGTTGTATCCTGGTCTCCTTCACAATCTATGACCCCGTAAGTCAGAAGTCAGTCGTTTGGCTTAATCTCCCCCACTTTAGTTATGAAAACAATCCTTCTCCCCAACAAATTAGTCAGACATATGTGTCTTATGATTTAGGGAGGAAAAAAAAACCCAAAAACATGATGAGTAATAGTAACCTTTAAATTAATTCTTTGGAAAATCTCCTGATTTCCGTGTGTCTTTTTCAAGCAGGCTAACTATAAATAGGACTGGCCGTGTCAGAACTGTCTTTTGGAATTTCTTAAGAATTTGTCTTCTCAGTGTCTGTGAATAAGAGCAATTTATGTCTGAGATATTCTTCCGATAGATTTGAGAAAATTTTACTGGAAAGTTTACAAAGAAAACAGTGTGTCCATATTTGAGAATAGAATAACTATAACCACAGGGGAAACAGAGGAGTGAAATTACTCAATCCATAAACCTGAATTCATAATGAGCAAATAAAGGTACAATAGCTGGCAAATGTCTGGAAGTAGTCTCCATAGTAAAAAGGTGGAGGGAAAGTGAAATTTTCAACTGATGTTAAATCACCTTGCTTCTGAAGGCTTGAGAGGAACCATTATCATGTCCATGTCCATTATCATGGAAAAATCTAGTCCAACTCTCTTTTTAATAATCTCTTTTTAAAATAATAAATTTTAAATAATGTAAGAACTTCTGCAATGACACAAGCCAAATATTTCTTTAACCTAAAATACTATCTCTTGCAGTAGTGAATGGAGGATGCCCAGAAAAAAAAGAAACCACCCTCATTTAGACAGAAATTTGAGGTACTATTTATTACTTTCCAGCACTTAGAGGTACTGGGGTTTCCTGATCTGGATTGCAATACAAACAAGTATGTTTTCTATTTATTCACTGCTGCTTTCCTGAAAGTAACCTGGTACACGTTGTATCATTGTTGAATACTGACATGATATTTTCAGAGATTACAGTTGGAAAAAATTATTTTCCTGAAAAACAATCTCGGAATATGTGAATTTTTTGCTTCCTTCATGTACATTAGTTTGCATTTACTGTCATTTAATTTCAGCTCTCACTTTAATCACACAGTCACTCTGGCTAGACTCTTCTGCAACTCTCCAGAGTCAGGATCAGATTTGATTATCCCAAATAATATTGTAGTATTTAAACCTCTTGTCAATTCAATCTTCATTCCTTTTCATTTCATGAGAAATATGACAAATAACATAGTTCAGCTGTCAAAATTGGTAACTTTCTTACGACTTAAAAATTATCATGTACTCCTACCCTCTTTTTCTACCTGTTAAACATTTATTAATCCTTAGCATCTACATAGTACTCAGTTTCTTTTGGTGAGAAACAGCATGTAAAGGAAAATAACTAAGGCACCTTTGTAGACTAGTAGACAGGATCTGTCCAGAAAGACACTGGTCTTCTTCATTACATTAAGTAATTTATTAAAATATAGTACGCTCAGTCACATAGGAAGATTTCTATTAACCTGAAAGATTTTCCAACTTTTCCACCTATAAAAATTAGACTTATAAAAGATTACACTATTCCATTCAAATATTAACCTCTTAAGCTATTATGGCAACACCTTCTACTGCGACAATACTTATCCAAAGCACAAGTAAACTACATTTCTCAATCTTAATTTTGCAATTGTTTTCTTAGAAACTATAGCAGGGTTTAAATACGTGGTTGCAAAAAATCTTTGAAATCTAATCACTTGTTAGAAAGTAATAAAAAAAAACCAGAAAAGATATTATATGTTTTGAATCAATATAGTTAGTTTTTCACTTGCTAACTAATTTTCACATTTAAATTACAGAAAACCAAGAAAATGTCAGCCAAAAATGTCAGAAGTACAATAAAACCAAACAGATGTTCTAAGAAAATGATTGTCAGGTTGAAAGGAGAATCATGTAACTTCCTGATGAATATATTCCTTAGTCTGCAGCCATTTCTGCAAAGAGCTGAAAGCACTGTTTTAAGACATTGTAAAGGGAGTTCTTTGCTAGATCTGTGTTGGGCATTCTTCCATAGCTTGCTGTGAAGCTTCAGCACTGCCACCAAGATGCATTACAGCACAATAATTTTTCAGGACAAATCTGGTTTATGAACCTGTTTTTCCTAAGGCACTAACATTTCCTAATTTATATATTCTATTTAATATTATGTAAGATGCTCAAAAAGCACCTTTCCCTTGTCCTTCCTGCCATAATGGTGTGACAGGAGAGTCCCACCCACAAACCACAGAACAAGGTGCACCAAGCTGAAGTGCTGGGAGGCTGGAATAAATGTCAGCAGTTTCTGCACTGCTTCTAAAGACTCTTGTCTTCTCAAGGGCTCTTTTTTGCTTAGTTTTCCCTTGTTTTAACAACATTATACTATGATTTTTAGTATAGTATATATTTTTAGATGTCTTTTCCTGCCTGCAAACAGCCAAGCAAAACCAGCCCCTGGGTGTCTGGATATTAATATTATTTTTCCTGATTGCTAATCAAGAAGAACAAACCGCTCATTTTCTGTAGAAAAGATTCTTTGGCTTTTTTATCTTAAAAAAACTTAAGCCTTATAAGGAGTCACTAGTTAATAATGCAAAAAAAAGTTTTGACTGTAGCAATACATACATTTTCCAAGCCTCATGGAATTTTTTTTCACTGTCCCTTCCCCATATAGTTCCTGACACCACCACCAGCCACACTGCATGCCTTTGCACACCAGGGACAGGACTGTCAAGACAGCTTAGCCTCTTTGTGGGCACCAAAGTAACAGTCCATGCATTCCCATAGCTTAGCACCTCCAGTATGCCTCTGAAGACCATATTTTTCACAGAGACTCAGCACCCAAAAAGCTCCTGAAACCATTAAATTTGATGCTACAATAATACTTGAGCTTTTCAGAAGTTCTGACTGTATAAATTATAAATCCTGAATATCTCATTAACTCCTTTGTTTCTTCACTGTTCAAGTACTGCAAATAGCTGTTCGTTCCACTTCTGCTCTCATTCCTCCACGGGAAAAATAAATAAATTAAAAATTTGTCCTATTTGAAAAAGAGAAAGAAGAAAAGAATGAACCCAGTGAGACCTTCTCAACTGCAATATACTGGGACCACATCTTTTCCCTTTCCCTGCTAGAAACATAAGAAAAGAAAGGGACAAAAGTAAGCAAGTGACTTTCTGAATATGTCTTTTCTGTTTCATTTTCATACCAAGAATGTCTCTAAAGATCTTGTTCTGATTTTACATCTTAGAAAATGTGGGAATGGTGAGGGAGTTAAGGAGGAAATCAAAAAATACTATTTTTAAAAATGGGTAAAAAAAGCAGCACTGAAAGCCCAAAGTGTTCATTATCAACTGCATGGCTTTTCAGAATGTATTTTATGAAACCAGTAATATTTAACTCTTTTGGTTAAAGGTCCAGTACTAAAATAAATCAAAATCATGTCTTCTATAATTGTAGTATAAAACATGCTCACTTGCATCTCTCTGGTTAAGTGTCAGAACACAACCTGCTTCTTCCATGAAACATATGTTATGGTTCTCATCAGCAACACCCCACATGAGCATCACAGTGAAGTTGCCAAGGAATAATCAATTGAAATTACACGTATACTCTGAGCACTGGAAAAGTGCCTGGCACACACTGACTACCAACAGGGAAGACACTGCAGTAAGTTTGGAGTTCTGATTTAGTGCATTTATCATAAAACATAGTGGTGGTTACTTCTACTATTCTATTAAGACACAGAAAGATTTTAAAAAATATTCGCATGATTAGATCATTTAAAGACTGGGTTTTTTGCAACCTGAATAGTCAACATTCATTGTAATTGCAAGAGTAAAGTAAAAATTTCTGATATATTTTGTAATCCCAGACATTCTCCATGTGCAATTAAATTACTTGCATAGATACTAGAATTATTTTGCATGCTCAGAGGCCCATCATTTCACAGGATGCCGAGTAACACCCAGATTTATCCAAACTGATAGCATTCATGACATTTATTTAGATCTCAGGATTTATTTTTACCAGTGTTTGTCTACAGCTCTGATCTATCCATGAAAACAGTAGGTCCCTTGCAATGACCATCAAGGGATGGATGACTCAAGGCAAAGATTACATCATGTGTCTAGTCTAGCTGGACCATCTCCTTGGAGTTTTCCTTCCCTCACTCTTTTCTCTCCAGATTCTCATATTCAGTGTTGTATTTTACAAGCAATTCTGAATCTGTCGCCTCTTAGATCGTTCATCTGGGCTCTACATTGCCCTCTTGGCAATCCAGCTTACACAGTGTGAAAAATAAGTGCTTGCTTTAACCATATCCTTCTAAAATTATTGAGTGACCACTGGCTCTTAATTTGGAAAGAAACTAAACTTTTGTTTTCTTTCACCCTTCTCCAAATCTATTTTGATTTCAGAGCCTGTCTGTATTAATCTTCTTGGTGCCTTCTTTCCCATGTCTATCTGGTCCTCTTGAACTACCTGGTAAATGAGTAATCAGATCTGTGTATGCTCACTGGGCTTTTAAAGGAAAGAAACTCTCCAGGTAATTGTTATCATACAGCTAAATACCCATTGATTTCATACAACCTACAGTTCAATAAAAGACATTTCAATAATAATTTTGTAGCAATGCATGCTTCAGATATGCACTGATCTAATTGCAGAAGCTGTTATCCATGGCACTATTCAGCTCGCAAGCAGCCATTCGCTGCTTGCAGAATTACTGCCCCACTTACGCTGAACTTCAATCTTCTTTTTCTCATGGCAAATGTTTTGAAAGTGAAACCCACTTGACTAAATTAAGAAGACATATTTAGCAAACCGTCTTAATTATTAATCAGTCTGTAGTTTTACCCACTTGTGCCTACGCTGTGTAATAAACATTTATTAGGCTTTTCTTTTTTTATATCATGAATGCTGCTAATGCGCTTTGAATTTCTTGGAGAAAATCACATATAACATTTCACTCCAAATGATATTAATTGCAAAAATCTAGATCTGGCGGTTCTGTGTTGTGGGTTCTTTATCCCCCTTCCCACCAAAACATTCTGAATCCCTGTGTTAATTTCTTTTGGTTACCAGCCTATAAATTTAATTTAAATAATGAGACTTTTGAAAATCACATCTCAGAAATCCTTCCCTTACTTAAGTAATTATGTATGTGAGTCATAATAAAAAATATTAATAAGCATATTCTTGTGATGTTCATAATTTATTTTATTATATAAATAACTATAAAGCAATATATACCAATATATTGCAGAAGCAGCAAGTTCATATTGTGTTTATTTACTGAACAGCTGAAGGCTACTAGGAATACACAGCAACGATAAATAATTTAGCTTTTTTTCTGTTTGTAACTTATCAGGAAATGTATTTCAATTTATATAAAATACATTAATTATTCAAAGAAATCAGGAAATGTTTGACTGTGTAGGCAGAGTCTCATTGTCTCCTACCCACTTTCCCTCAAATTCTAAATATATCCGTTAAGCCTATTTCAGTTAATGTTGATCTAAAATATTTATTTTTAAAATTAAAATCAGGCATTTAATTGAAATACCTTAAATACGACCTTACTTTTATCTGAATTTTTGAACGCTTTCCTCTGTACAGTATCTCTAAGAATTAAAAATCAAAGTACTCTAGTTCATTAAAAAAACCCTGATATATTTTGGACAAAAAGTTGATGGCAATATTTTTTATTTCCTTTGTCCTTTCTGCATATATTTTTTTTTTTCAATCCAGAATATATAGAATTAAAACTTTTTCCTAAGCACTATATCATGTGCTTTCAGTTCTCACTGCATCCCTGAGGAGCCCCTGAAGGTAACTGGGTCTCGTCTCTGAACTGTGACAGCCTGGCTAATCAGTGGGGGCTACTCGGGCTGTAATGTAATGCTCACTTGTACCAGCAAGAGTTCTTATTAACTGCTAGGGGCAATGGATCAACCCCTAACTTTCACATAGCAAATATTTTTAGAAAAAATTCACAGGAACACATCTGCATTATTTAAAATCATATGAAATAATGATTGGGAACAAAATAGTTTGTGAAAAATATTGAAATGTGAAATATAGAAAATAAGTGAGAAGTTTTGTCAGTGCTCATTGCATTCACATATTTCCTCTGGGGCAACAAATATTCCTCACTCTGTACTCCTGGTATTTAACCATATATTGTATATTAGAATTCACACAAGTAAAGTATCTGTGTTAAAAAAAAAAAATCATCCATAAAAACATCACATCCCTAATAAGGGAGTATTTCCTTGCCTTTTAAGATTGTCAGGGAGAATATAGGCAATAATTTCTAGTGCAGATTCTATGCAACCTTTAGGAGCAAGTCAGCTTATAGATTATATTTTCTTTCGTATTAGTCAGGTCACTTGCTGCTTCTAACATTAAGTTTCAGTGTGTTATTCACAAGCACTCTTCATTCTTAAAAAGGAGAAACATGACTTATTTTGAAAAAATCTACATGTACCGGGGCAGCATCACCATGTTAAGGATTCAGATGTAGTACCTGGAAAAGAGAGTTGTATGGGTAGAAGAGATCTGTAAGCACAATCAAACCACATCAGTCTAAAATGTCTCCCACAGCAGACCCTCCCCATCTGCCCAGCAAGTTCTGGTGGTGGCCCTGAGCAGACCCTGGACCCCAGATGCTGCTTGTGGCCAGGCTTAGAGAGGACAACAACTGCTCATCCTGCTAATTACACCTGTACTGCAAAGAGCACAGTCCTCTGAGTCAAATCTGGCACTCTAGAAACCAAATTCTCTCTGCAGCCCCACACAGCTGAACTTGGTGCCACTTAGAAAACTTCACTTTGTGAAATTACATACAAAATATACATTAAAGCTCTTTTAAAGATAAAGGATGGACACCTGAAATGTTCATGGTTTTGGGCATTTTGATGTTGTGCTCCAAGAAAAAGCTAACATCTTTTTTCTCAGGATCTGGGTGTGCATAGCCTGTGCACCAAGAGCAAACAAGACAATAACAGAATTAGGAAGCCCTGCTGAGCATTTCAGTTCTACTCTAAAGCAATATTTCAGGTTCACCTTGCAGCCTGAGGCCTGAACACTATCTTAGTGATAGGAGGTTAAGTGAACCTAAGACCATCACCCACCCACAGAAGTCTTCTCGGATCTTTGCAATGAATAGGCCAAGTTTTGTCTCCTGGTAGGAGTCTCCGTACAAGGAAAATAGTCTCTGCTCTCACACAAAACAGAGGTGTTACATCAACTGATAAGATCCATCTTTGTGTGGGGTGCTCTGTACGTCACTATCCACCCTACATGTTGTGCAAAATGTTTATCTAAAAAAACAAGAGACACAAAACCTCTTTTAATCAGCTGGACATAATTCAGTTAAAGAGCGAAGCCTGATGCCCTTGTATAAAAGTATGTATTGATTATTTGATTAGACAAAGCCTCCAAAACTAAGTGTACCGTGGTTTTGATAAGTGAGGCAACACATGGCAACTGGACAATAAATGCTGTGTAACCAATTAATATCTTTTAAAAGGGCATTTCTAGTCTAGCAGTGGCCAAAAGATCCTAACTAATTGAGACAACTTTGTCATCTCCCTGAAGACTTGGACCCACAGAATTATATAAACTAAAAAAAAAAAATGGACGAAAAACTTGAAATTTTTGGGTTACAGTGTCTTTAGAGACGTATCCAAAGTGTGATTATTTTTCTGGAAAAGAACAAAGAATATGTAGCCATCTTTACCTAAGGGAGTCACTGAAGCTTATTTTTGCTTTTGGTTGAGCATCATAATTACAGGTGATTTCTTCAACTGATCAGGTATAAAGGAAAAACATCTCATGACTTTCCCTCCAACACACTCAACCAAGACAATGTCAGTGTATGAAAATTCATCAGACAGCATCATAATAACAATTATAGATATGCAGAGAAAGGAAAATAAACGTCTTAGGACAAAACAAATCCCTGGGGATTTGTAAGTCCATCTCAAATTCCAGCTAAACTTAACAAAATATAACAGAAAATAAATTTAATAAATTTGAACATTTAGGCAGCACAGGAGTGTGTTAAAAATACCTTTTTAGCATACATATTATTACCTGTAACTTGATATTATTCTCCTCTTTATGAAAATGCAGAGAAATATTATACCATGGAAGTTTTATGAACCTTTTTAACTCAAGTTTCAACAACATAACAAGGCAAATAAAATACTGTGTTTTAAATGGAAAATTGGAGTATTGCAAAGCAAAAATATTTTTTACTTTCATTTTCAATGCCTACTTCAAATGGTATATTTGGCATACTCTGTGAAAAAATAATTTTATTTTTTTCCAATATATATATATATTTACTTTCTTTTAAGAAATGTATTCTCTATATATGTTTATACTGTCCCAAAGTTGCTACAAATTATTTTAAGACACAAAGAAAAGTTTTTTAAAGGCCAAATAACTACAGCTGGACATGGATAGCAGGAAAAGGTAAAGAGCAGTTGAGAAGATTTTTAGCATAACTTGGAAACTGAAGAATCTGGGATTTTTCTCTTGATTGATCTACAAACGCCTCTCCTCCCTCCCTGACCTTATACTCCTTCTCACCCATTTGCTACCTTCAGTTTATGTTATAGGTTTAGAAAAAGAATTCAATAAAGGTATTGACACTCAGTTTAATTTAATTTCTTAGAATAAGGACCAAAATATCTGTTAAAAAATATGGAGAATATATAAATTATCCTGATTACATGAATATAAAAATCAGAAGGGTTTTTGTTTTGTTGGGATTTTCTTCCCTGCTTTTAAAGCTTTCACCATCATTTTCAAATCTGCATCACACAGAACTGATATGCTGCACCCATGTTGCCGAGTATTTAAATACCAGTTTGGGTGTGTGAAAATTTCCTTGAACTTGTAATTTAGCATGCATATTTATGGCTGACAGCTAAGTTTCAGAAAAAATATGACTGTGTGTCACAAAATGGATTATATTTAAGTTCCATGTAAGCACAGAAGTTTTTATAAAAGCACAAGACCAACATTTCACAATATTTTTAATGCACAACCATTTTTGAAGCTCTAACAACTAACATTTCCATTATCTTACTAAATGTTGAGACATCAACCTTCTGGTTATGTGTTATTCTTACTTGAGCCCTGGGACTCTGTGGGCAGTTTGAGATGGAACTTAATTCATAAATCTTTCAAACCCAGGACAAGAGTCTTATATTTAAAATAGTGAGAACTGGCAACGCTGGAGAAGACACTGAAGACACTACTTTTCCTCTTTCTTTAGATATCTCAAGGCAGTAGTATTTGCAGAGTCCTATCATGTTCTTACACCATTCCTGTCTTCATCCTAACCCATGATGACTTTCTTCATTAGAAGTTTTACAAGCTACTTTTCTTACTGCGATACTACCTCTAAAACAGTTAACTTCTTCATCTTTATAGTACTTACTAGACTTTAGTCCTTGAACTTATTTCCTAAATTTTGAGCATTTAAATTTTATTGCTACCTGGAACGGCCTGCTGCTACTTTTATTTGATCACACAGAAGTCCAGAGAGTAGAAAGTCAGTAAGAGGATCTTTACATTTTGCTGCAGTTAAAATTTAAATTGCTCCCCCGAGACAATGACTTACAGAATTGTACTTCAGAACAGTACTTACCTTCTTTTTTTTTTACAATATGATTAAAATACTTCTTCCTATCAATTAATGAGTTAGGAAAAAAAAAAGAGGAACCTGGCAGCTACAATTTAGGTTGTGCAAAAGCTAACTTTCAGCTGCCTGTTCCAGATGAATTCCACAACTTTGTGTTAGGTGCCTGGGATCCTGGAAATCAGTATGTCCTCTGGTGAATGAAAGGCATATTTTGGCTCTGATCAGGGTGCCAGCTTGGTGCCTGCTGCCAAAAAGGTGATAACCATGGTATGACTGCAAACCTGTGGCTTTTTAGGGGGAAAATAACGTTGTCCATTGTTTTCCAGTTCCAGTTAAAATTTACTTTCACTGCTACATTTATCTGTCATGGTGCACTGATGACCTCCTGGGAGCTGTAGCTTTGAGCCCCCAGATAAGGAAGGACAGGGATGTGGGATATCTTACCTCCACAATGAGTTGGTGGTAGCAGTGCATGCACTAAGTTCTTGTGTAAAATCACACTCATCACAGTAAATGCAGCTCTGCCTCTTGCAGCTCTGCCCCGTACACAAAAATATTTATCAGCTTCACCATTCTGTTTTATTTATTTCTAATAAGAAATGTATATTCTAGTACCTGTATTTTCTTAGTAAAAAAACCCAAACACAAGTCCTACTCTATGTAGCAATTTCTTTTGTCTAAAGATGTTGTACTGTGAGACCAACATGAACTGACAACCATCAATACCACTTGTTCTGAGCTGGGGTCTGCTCAAGTGGAAATATAAGCTCTGTAAATACAACAGAAAAAGTGCACAATGAAAAACAAATACATGCATTCATACACCAGACGAAGAAGACAAAACCCAATAACATTACATTTAATCTAAAGAGGAGAAGCTTGCCATAGTAATGAATGTTCAAAGAATAATTATTTGATCTGTTGAAAAAAAAAAACCAACCAAAAACCAACAAAACCAATAGACATCTTCAGTCAGCTGTTCCCATGATGAAGAATTTGTGCTGTGGGTCAAGAGATACAGTGCTTTAAAATATATTATCTCTATTTGTTAAACACACAGACTATGCAACAGCTCCCTAGTACATAAATTTCCCAATTTTTATCTTTCTAGTATTTGGACTTTGGTGCCAGAACCTAACTGTACAGAAGAGTGAGGAAAAAGGACACCCAAATTTTCATGTCTGATTAATTGTAGATCCCTTCTTTTTAAGCAAAATTTTACTCCTACAGAGAAAAATTCTGTAGAATTTTGTTAAAAGTTCACCTTAAGGTGATTATTAGTTCAACTTAAATAAAAATTATAAAATTAATTTTAAAAGTTAACCAACCTAATTATTCATAAATGAGTAGATAGACACTGACACAAAACTACACATAGTCACATATGATACTGGAAGTAAATAGAGCATGCTAGACATTGGACATGTCTATGTCAAAATGAAAGTAACACGTTTCACATTAAATTAAAACTAGAATTTATAATCACTTCCATAATTTCCAACAGTTCAGAAATAAACCAACAGTAATTTTGAAGGACTTGGACTTCTGCAGCAAAAAAAAAAAAAAATACGGACTGTATGAAACCTGTAATTTCACCATGATTTCAAGACACAGAAGAAACACACACATGCATCAAACAGCAAGGTTGGAGGGATCTGTGGAGGAGAGGTAAGTGGAAGTTAAGACATTCATAGGAAGCGCTACTTTCAAAGACAGAAGCAGAAATAGCGTTGACAGGGAAAAGACAAAAAATCCTCCCTAGGTATACTTTCTGGAAGAAACTGAAAGCTCTAAGTTTGATTTTGATACTTTGGGTGATGAATCAATCCTAACGTTTCTGCACATACCTTTTAACACATGCCCTGTCTTTTTGAGCTTCCATTTTTTCAGCTATATTTTCCCCCCTTTTTCTGTTTATTCTTTTTAGTTACATATCACAGTTTTTAAAAAAAAATATCCTCTCAGACACATATTGGATCTTTTGTAAACCTAGCTACTCAGATCTACCGTGATGACCTTAGAACTGAGGCATTGCTCAGCACTAAATGCAATAAAGCAATTCAGAATATAAACCAAATTTAGATTCCATCTTATTATGTATAGCAAGCAACTCTGAAATGGAAATGGCAAATGTAGCCATACGCATTTGAAAGAACTGTACTTAAATATCTCTAGCCTAAACAGTGAGGTATTAGGGTCATTACTTTTGTCTGGAAGCTTCCTGAACATCTGACCAAGCTAATTAAACCAAAAGGGTTAACCTGTTGCAAGAATGGATACGACAAAAATTTTGATAAACCAAATTTCAGTGCATTAATAATAACTTTGTACCATACATTTTTAACTAATGAGTAACATACCCTCTGATTTGTAGCAACCTGTAGTTTTTGTAAGCAGGCCTTTAATAGTGGATCATGGCTGTAAACCATGGTCATAAGATCTAACTAATGAATATGATGCCCTGATATCATTTGAGTTTAGCTGGCTTCAAGGTTCAGATTATCAAGATTGCATGCAAG
Organism: Corvus brachyrhynchos; assembly: GCF_000691975.1. NCBI lineage: Eukaryota > Metazoa > Chordata > Aves > Passeriformes > Corvidae > Corvus > Corvus brachyrhynchos. The sequence goes on along the minus strand of NW_008236973.1, from coordinate 1,028,275 downwards.
CCAACACACTGACCACAGCAAAATGCTCCAGAGCTGCCAAATGCACTAAGGAGAAATGACATCTAAATAGCCATGTTGTCTGAACTACCTTTGCCAAAAGGCCTGACTATTGGAAATATTGGAATAGCTACTTGCTCAAATATTTATTTACAGAACTTGGAAAATAAGTTCTTTATGAGAGAGGTTGACGTTTGATGTTTAATTATCCAAGTGATTGAAATCTGCATTTGTAGAGGTCCCGGCGCACTAGTAGTCTGCAAACTCTATATTCCAGTATTTTCATTCAGTATTTCCTTGAAGGACTATAAACTGTCAATTTCCATCATGATTAATAAATTAAGAGAGCTTTTTAATTAATGCATTACTTTTACAATCAATATTTAGTGGTTAAAAGTGATCAACAGAAGAGAATATGAATCATAGCTTCAGGTTCAAACATGGTTTCTACACTAGGACTCAGAAACAGGCTTCCCTATCAACTCTGAACATGCTTCAACAAATTTCAAAGTGAATTATGTTCTCAGTTTTTTAAAAATGCAGAAGACCAGTACCTTACTAAGAAATGCATGGACTTTACTGAAACAGACCAGAAACAGCAGAAAAATATGACTTACGATTTATTAAACTTTTTAAAACCTTCATGAAGATTTTGTTACCAGCTAGATATAAAGCTAAAATTTTACTGTCATAGTAAGTACCAGATATAAGGATGTGCTTTCTTACAGAATTAACCAAAGAAGATTTAAGTTTTCAAATTTTTTTCGAAATAACCTATGCAGAGAAGCTGCTAAGACATGCAATTTCTTAATTTGCTGAACACTCAACAGCTGCAAATTCCCTAACACCTAGCTAGCATATTTTTTAAAATCACGGTGTTTATTTAAGCACATGATTTTTCCAAAGTAATTTAAACATTACTTAATATTTAGTACTCTTAATACTTTAACAACTTTCCTTTAGATAATTTAGACTTTTTTTTTTTTTTTTTTCTAATAGCCGCAGTGTAACCATATTGCCTACTGCTAAAAATCATGGACAGTCATATTGAAATGTTTAGCAATTTGGTACATCTAATCTTTGCACTGACTTTTTAGAATAATAACACATTTTCAGGGGCTTTTGATTAATTTTGTTATCAGAAATGTTTCAGCAGTCTCACTGTCAGTCAGAGAAAAAGACTGTTGAAAATACACTGCCTGCTACATTTAGAAAGGACTTGATCCAAGTTATCAGTCAAATATCATGTCACATAGAAATCCTCAGTATTCCCATGGAAATTTTTTATTATTGTCTTGTTTTTTCATGACTTCACACAGTTCTACAATGAATACACTCTGGATATTTGTTGACCATCACTATAAAACCATCACTAATTATGAACAGAAAATGTCACCACTCTGAGACATGTACAACTAATTCAGCTAACCTCTGAAAGTTTCATCTGCCAGATTCTCTTACTCTTCATTTTCCCATTTTTTAATTCTGTTCCCCTGGCATTCTTTCTATCATCCCACAGTCTTTTGTCTTTACCCATAAAGGAATCTATTAGCATAAAATAATTTTTAAAAGATCCATCCAAAAAACTCTTTTATATAGGAATGACATTATACCTTGAAGGTCAAGACATTAGTGCACATTCCCTTGTATAAATGTACACGCATCAAGAATCTTTTGCTGTTTTCTCTGCACATACAACAGCGCCAAATTCCAGTCACTACTCAGTCATGAGACTTTTGATTTTAAGAGAAATTTTATGATGTGAACATGTAAAATATTCATTATTAATCTACAGGCACCACAGGATGTTCTAAAGTACAGAGTCCATTTAAAGTTCTTAAACTTAATTTTTCATTGCATCTTCAATTTCAATTGCAATTGAATTTTATTATACCATTTGATATCTTTCTGTCCTTGAGACTTATAGGACAAGTTGACTGATAAGACAGATATAAAATAATTTATTTCATTCTCCTGCCATCCTCACATTTGGGTTCCCAAATTCCTCTCATTGCTTTTTAATGCCCTAAAAATAATTAATAATCTGTTATTAGTGCCAGCTTTGGATCTGCCCAGAAATTTCACCTAGAAAATCTGTGACAGATGCATTTTGATTCATGATGCCATCCAATTACTAGGCTACTTGTCACTCTTCCATCTACATAATCTGTATTTGCAGCATTTCTTTGGCACACAGTTCCTAGAAAAGATCTCTTCTCAATCACTACTAGGAACCATTGTGGAACACAGTCATTTTACTCTACTCAGCCACACCTTGAATGGTTTAACACAACTGAAAAAGCTGCTATGTGCTCCAAAGCTGCATGCTCTATTTTTACAGAAATAGCTCAAACCTTTTAAAATTGTCTTAACATTGTGCTTTCAAGAGATAATTTACACAGAAATATTTAAGGAACTGAGAGACAGGCTGACATGATGGCTAGAAAACTGATTAAGTCACAGAGGAATGCTCAAAAGGGGTATAGAAATTATGCTTCTGGGGACAATTTTGCTTCAGGATGATATTTTTCCCCTATTCTAATTCCAAATACTGAGAGAATAGAGAAAATTGTTGTAGTAGAATACATGTGTCTTCAGAAAACAACAGGGTTTTTGAACAATTTAGGGAAATCACTAGTAAGAATGGACACAGTGAGCAGTGTTGTAGAAAGAATTACTAACCCTAGTTTTCCTGACTGTTTAGAGCTTCCTCTTCCAAATATTCTTTATTTTGTTTACTTTTCATTTACCTCATCTTAACAAACAAATGAATCATAACATCTGTGTCAAAGGAGAATTTGGTTTTCTTTTGCAGATAACCTTTCAAAGGAAAATCCTGAGCTGACTGGTTAAGCTGGATCATAAATACAAGAAAAAATCAGATCTAGAAAGCTGGCTGAGTCAAACTTACCTGCAATTAGGAACAGAATTCAAATGCCTGACTCAATTCCACACAGAGATTATTGCATACATACACATTTGTGTATTCAAAATGCATACCAAGATCATTTGAATTAAACACATTTCCATTTTGAGAATACACAGTATATTTAAATTGCACATAAAAATGTACAAGTAGCATATCAGTGAAAAATTGGATAGGAAAAGAGCTTATGTAGAATTCAACAACATAGTGATTTGTCTGTCTGTTTATCTGACATATTCTAGCATCAAACTTTCTCAGTAGTTCAGAGGTCTCACTTTAGTTGTTAGCAGTTTGTTCTGGACAATATAACTATGATAGTGAGAGACATCAAGGGACTTGAAAGGCTCTCACTTTATGTAAAACTAACACAAAATGTAATATTGAGAGGGGATGAAAACTGAAAAGTTAAAACTTTGAGAAGTCATAGTTACATGGGATTACTAGATGTGTAATTTCAAGATTTAGAACACAATACAAAGCCAGGATTAATGACAGCAGAAATCAACAATAGCCATCTGTCTAGTATAATTAGTTGGCCTTTTCTGTAGTTACATGGCAAGGGAAAACTTGAGATTAATGTCACCTGCTTGTGGGTCCTTAAAACCACAATACCTGGCTTGACTACTTATTTCAGGGTGAATGTGAAAATATTGACTTAGGATCATATTTACCCAGAAATTTAAATTCAGAAAATTTTAGTTCTGACCAACTACCTATTACAGGATAAAGTTATTGAAAAAAACTGGTAGGAATCAGGAAGAAAAGGGTAGGAGAAAGCAGAGAAGGATTAAAAATAGTTTTAAATATGAAGCTCATGAAGAATAATACAAATGTAAACTACTAATAAAAAGTCACACCAACATCTCTTAGCTACTTTTTTTATTTCAATCAAATAGAACTAAGACTTAAATAACAAGACCCCTCAACAGGTGAAGTTTTTGTCAGTGAGACTGTAAAACATAGTACCTCATAGTACTTAAATTTCTATCTTAAGTACACTTCACAAGTTAATTAGGAAAGAAGAAAAGATATGTCAGACAAGTACTTTTCAAACTTCCATTCCAAAAGATTGAGAAAAAAAAACAGAAAAGGGACATCACAATTTGAAGAGACCATTCATCAGTATTTTGTAGAAGTTGAGTATTTGACATGTGAGTGAACTGTTAGGTGTAGTGCTAGAAAATTCACTGAACACAGTTCATTGTTAATTTCACTATTATTAACAGCTTGGAGTTTAAAGAAATTATTTTGTCAAACTATTTTAATTTTGCCCAATGGCAATACCTTATAGGTCTATAGGACATCTCATTAAAAGATACCAAAGAACACTGCAAACCTACATATGTTTCATCATCCTAATGGTGAGATGAAGATATTATATCACATTTTCTAATTTAGTGAGTGGGAATAATAATTTGGAAAGTGGCATTAATTTTCCCTTGGTCATGCATACTTCATATAGGTGATATCAAAACAAAATTCTCCAAAGAAGGGCAAAGTTAATAAGTATCTTGTCCTAACCAGTTGACTTAATTTTTCGTGTCAATTTGTCATTCAGAATAGACTCACTCATCTCTCTCTGGGCTTTGGCGGAAAGTCAGGTATTTTTTTTTAAATTCTGTATCTCTCGCCAGAATGTCTCTGAATGTTTCAGGCAATTGTCAGTTTTAATTTTTGTTTAAAACTGCAGTGCAGATATTGCTCTTTGAAGTAGGCCCACATCTAAGAAAACCTCAATTCTACTGTATCTTACATTCCAATATAGCCTAAAGAAACTTGAAAATGAATTTGCATCATGTTTAAAATACACATCTATATTAAAATTCCACTGATTTATAAAGCATTACAATACACTATACAGAGTAAAGAGAGGATCATTTTATTTTGATCCTTTCAAACTATCACAGAATGTAACGGCATTTTCCATTTCCTATATTTAAAAAGCAATAATTGCAATATCAATATAAGGGATTAGGAAATAGGTGTTCTTAATTTTAATCATGGAAAAACATACATGATAGGTTATGATGTGGGGATATCAATGTCTAATAACCATTACAGCTACAGCATTTCAATACAGAAAAACAGCTGCTACTACAAATATGCGCATCACTCAAGTTCTTTGGGTGATTTAGACTTTCTCCTTCATATACAGAGCATAACTGATACACTTTTTTCACTACCAGAGTAAATGAACATCAAGGCTGCTTCAGATATAATTGCTAGTTCTTGTCAGCCCCTTCTCTCTTTTTGTGGTACCAGCAGAATTTTTTCTTTTTTTTTTTTTCTCTGGTGCAAGATGTTCCTTAATTGGAAACTGTTGGTGGCTGCGAGAATATTTTGTAAAAGTAACATAATTTTCTGTTTTCTTTCAAACTCTCCTGTGCATCATGAAGGGTAGAGCTGGCAGAAAGCTTGAAACCCATATAATGCCTTGGAAAAATATGTACATATTGGTCTATATAATGAAGAGAAGATGGGTGAAAGTAAAAACTTTGATCTTCCACTCAAGGCCCTGATATTCCTGGTAGAGTTTTGTTGACATAACAGTGCCCATTGGAGTTCACCTGGAAAGGAAGATTCACCAGCAAGGGAGAAAGTTTAGTGCTCATTCTTGTTACACATAGACAAAGCTGTTCGAAACGTGTTTATTTGCCTCCATAATTTAGAAAATATTCAGAATATGAAATAACGTCATTTTTATTTCAAATTTTGGACATAAATTGAAATATGGCAACTAGATTAATACTGACTGGTAAGACAAAATGTAGTTATCCTGCCTATGTACATATGTAATTTATATTTCAAACATAGACTGCAGTGATTTTGGGAAAAGCCCTCAAAACTAGACTTGCATATACTCTGTTAGACAGCCACCGTGCTGTACTAGATAAAATAACATGATCTGCCAGACTTTCAACTTGTACCTTTCCTCAACTCCACACCCTAAGATATAGGCAAAACTCCACCTATAGGAAGACTTGGAAGCACCATTTCCCACACAAACATAAATTAAAACTTCCTCCTGTGAGCAGAACCAATGCATTTCCCTGTGAGCAGAACCAATGCATTTCCCTGCCATGAAAAAATCAGAACCCTCCAACCTCTGCAGAGCATCCTGCAAGCCATGTCTTTCTCTCCCAAACTGTGTTGGTTCCTTTTACAAGGAGTCTCTGTGCAGTCAAATGAAAGCAAAAATACTTTTCATTTTTGTTTTTGATCTCCATATATTTGCTGTATCTAAATACAGTACTCCAGTGACTGTACTCTCTGTATGTCTTTGATAATTCCAAATGACAATAAATCTACTTTTTATATAAATATATAGACTCCCATTCTAAAAAAACCTGAGTAATGAGTAAAGGTATTAAAACCATCATCATTGAACATTTTGAGGATCATTAGAAAACTATCTTGTTCTTGTTTTTATTGATTTTCTGGGAATAACATTATAGATCCTTGAGCACAATTTGAAGCTTTTTAAATATTTTTCAGTTTGACATCACTGCTAAATAATCAGATTCATAATATCTGTACCTTTTTTTTTCCTAAGCTTGTTTGCCTTTTCTTCACCTGAGTCATCAGCATCTTACTGAAATAAAGACAGTTCTAAAATAATTGAAAATTTTGCTTTACTTAGATTCCATGTCCTTGGTACACCTGAATAAATAACAGTATAAATGCCCTACTGCTGGTTTTAAGTGGAATTTTCCTTGGATATAAATGGGAATGGAAGAACACCATGGTGTCTGAATGTGACTTCATGTTACCATAGGCTTCTTTATCTACTTGGAAACCTTTTTATGCTGCTGGTGACTTTTGACAGATTCCTAGCTAAACAAACTTTTAAAAAAATTAATGCACATTTCAAAACAGCAGGAGATAATTAGTATCATTAATGAGGCTACTTATTGGATTCCACAACAATATCTTTCACAGCAGGAGAATTAGACTATGTGTGTGTCAGGGACACTTACCCTTGACATTTTCTAATTACTTTTTGTAGGTTTTCTTAACTCACCTTAACTACCAGGAGACATTGACATTGAAGCTGACCATGGTGGTCGCTGTATGCCATCAGTTACAGGACAGTGAGATTACAAAGCTGTCAGACAAAAAATGTCTTAGTACTGACAAAGGATCAAGGTTGATGTTAAAATTATATTCTGGGCTTAAAAACTTAAGAGTTATGCCATTATGTAAAAATCTACTTGGTTTAAACTCAGATTTATATCAATAGTCTAGAACAAATATACATCAAGACTCTTCTTTTAAGCAAGTGCAACTGTGCCATTCAACCACTTCAAGAATGAAAAATATTTGGATTATAATCAAATTTAAGTACTTTTTGAATATTTTTATACATCCTACAACATTCCATAGAAATGAGAAAATTATTTTTTAGTTATTTGCCCTTGACCTAACTCAGCTTCTTTCAGATTGGATAGGAGTTTTATCCTTCACTTAAAAAAATCAATTAAGATATCACTGAGTGGTCTTAAAAACTCTGTCTGAGTCAGCATAACTGAGATAGCTTAAATTTTAAAAAATCATTATCCTCATGCAATTAAATAAGAAAAACGGAAAGCAAAATTTTCATTTGATTTGTCATTCCTTGAAGGAAAAGTGGATGATATGTCAAGTAATAAGCAGAGGTTTTCTTCTGCTATCATGTACCTCCCCACGTTTTCTGTACTTTCTGTATACGGTGCTATTAAAATTTCTGCATCTACCTCTTGGCTTTACAGCTGTTGCATTTTAAATTTTCTTCTCACTTTCACATTATTAATTATTTTTGAAAAATCTGCAAAATATCCTTTTTCTATGGGGATTTGTCTCTGACACCTGCTGGACACACTGTGAGGTTTTAAGGCAGATAAGATACAGTCAATAGTAAAATAGTGAAAGCAATTATAAAGTATTTAAATAATAATGGTATTTTTTTTTTCTTAGGTGCAACTCTTGTTTTATTTGAGATATTTCTAATTAAAATTTCTCCCGTATAAACTAGTGGATTGCTTTTAATTTTTGCAATTTCTGTTCACATGTAAGCAAAAATGCAGGTGCAGAAAATGCCAGGAGGAACAGGAGAAAGTTCAATAACAGGATAGGGATCACTTATGCTGTGTGCAATCTTGATTAGCATGAAGCTAAAGTTATCAATAAGGGTTCTTTTTTTGCCTTTGTGATATACAAAATTAATTATGTTCTTCTTGTGATTAACCTGCTACAATCCAGAAATATTTTCCTTCCTGGGCTTCCCTCAACAATTACCCACTTCAAAAGACCCTGAAGGATACTGTATAGACACAACATACACATTACTTGACTGAGAAAGTACCATTGCTATTCTTCAGTACTCCTACCAAAATTCCTAACAGCTCATGCATACCAAATAACAAGGTAAAAAATTTCCCAGTGTCATATCTTGTGTGAACAGCAAGTGCTTTTTTTTCTGTTTTAGAGGTGCTAATGTAAAAATCTTCACAGATAAAAAGATTTTAAAGTACAAAAATTTTAAAAATAGGCATATCTGGCACATTTTTTGTTGTGTCTCGTCTTTAACAAGTTCTTTGATTGAACAGCTCACTTGAAAAGATTTTCCATGACTGCTTATCCTTCTACTTAATTCTAAATTATTGCAGTTATCTAATAATCTGAAACAGGTTTTTTTTTGCCTTTGCAAGAGAAATAAAACAGTAGAATATAATGAAGGGTATGGTAGTATCCAGGATTAGTGTCTTGTACAGACTTTGTACCTTGCTTTATTAGAGCATCTGATTTTGTACCTAATTTAATAACAGCAATTCTACTGAGAAAGAAAAAAAAAGATTAAATAACTTCTATGCACTACGGAGTTGGTGCAATAAAGGAGAAGGCCATTTTTCAAAGGCTTGTCCTATACCCTACTTTTATTATAGGAGCCTTACCACTCTTATCATGAAAACCTGAAAACTGATTTAATTAACTTCTGAATTTCATCTGACACATGGCTGTAACATGCACCTTGCCTGTTAAAAACACCCTTGTGGAAAACATTTCTTCCCAATTCAGAAGGCATCTAAACAGCACACAATTTACTTTCCAAAGTCATATTACCCCTCCATGAGGCACGGATGCCATATTGACAAATTTACATTCTATTGACTAGACGTTTGTTTAATTTCTCAGTTTCTCAGAACACAAACTGCTTCCTGAAGAAGTCAGAATTCAGATTGCTCCCTAAAGGGCAGGGGAAGTTTATGTGGTTTTTGTTGTTGCTGTTTTGTTTCTTTCCTGATAGTGCAATCTTGTCTCTAGCACAGCGAGTGAATGGATATCAGACAGATGGAATTCAAGGTTGATATTCAACGCATACATTTTTAGTATTTGATTTGGCTTCAACCCTTGCTTTTCACATCCTGGGAAGAAAGTTTTGTTATTTGTCCATAAGCAAGCATTACACTTTCCTTTTCTTGGAATTCTTTTCAAAATACTTGTCTAAACATTTATTAGCATTTTTTTCTCATCTCTTTCATTCTATAGATTTTTGTCTCATGTCAAAAAGAACTGGACTCTTATTTTGCAAATCCTAAGAGCCTGGTAGCAATCTAAGGATGCTATGATTGTTAAGACCATCACATTTAACATTCTTAGGCTTTTTTTCTGAAAATACGAGAAAATCAAAATCACAAGCTGAATGCCAAAACCCAGTCCCACTGTCATGAAGGGAAACTCCAGCATAAGTGGCCTCCTGTCGATATCCTTTCTCATACTAACGAGTAGTCTACAGTTAAGTTTCACTTTTATCAAGAGAACTGCTTGACCACAGTCAGTATGAATGGAAGTAAATTGACCTTACCTCCACTAGAGTTAAAACACGCACACATACACAGACAAAATCAAAGCATCACAAAGATCACATTCAACCTTTGATCTAAGTTTAGGCTTAGAAACTCTCCCTGGAGACCTTCAAGCACTCCTTTCTCTTTTCATTTACTGTACTGGGACTTAGCAATTTACTTGTAATTTTAAAACATAGATCCAAGTGCCTAAATTAGGTATATCTGGTCTTTCCCACATTTCTAAAAATGTTGAGCCTTATCTTCTATATGTCTATAAACTATTTGAATTCCTCTAAATGTACCAAGGCAAATAGACTTATTAATAAGGTAAAAATAGAAAAATACAGCTGGGAAGAATATTTCAGCATGTAATGGCATTGTGCCTACATCTGTACAAAACCTAAAAGCTGAAAGTTCTTCAGGTTCCATTGTTAATTTCCAGCATGAAAGTTGAAAAGAAAATCTTTTTTAAAATTATTTTTAAATAGGGTTACATGTATTTTGAGGTGGATAAACACATACACATATATACTTATTCATTCCACAGGTTTTCGGTTTGCAAGTATGAACGAATAATTTTAAAATGTTGCTGTTCATTCAAGAAGACAATATTTTCTCAATTAATATGATGCCTGCAGTATGCACAGGTGCGTGTAGTGTAATAGGTATACCTGTCTGTTAGAGGAAAACACTTCAGTTGGTACAATATACTTTGTATTCGTTTCTTCAATGATTTTTTTTTCCCTCAGTTTTGCAAAGACTTCACTTCCTTGAAGTGCTACACAGTCCTTTATGAAAGGCAAATTTTAACAGCTTTGACAAGAAGATGGTGATATTAATCATAATTCAAACAGTAGTAGTAACTGATGCTGTGAGGAAAAGATAGCAGCTGGCATAGTCCAGAAAAGACCCTAATTTTGACATTTCATTCACCTCTGCCTCAGCAAAGGTGGCTCAGCAATATGCCATTTGTCTTCATCTGTCTTCCCAGCACTGCAAGTTGACAGGATAACAGCATGGTTGTTTGGTGGTCTGCAACGGCAAACTGCCCTTTATCTACCTAGTCACAGTTCAGTGTAGCATAAGGAAAGTAATTTTACAGGTGTGTAGCAAAATCTGAATCCTCCTGGCCACCCAATCATGGGAGTGCTTTACAAGGTGGATCTAATCATAGCGAGACATTTCCAGTCAGCTACTGATAGCTGCCAGCCTTTGAAGCTGCACTCAAGTCAGATGTAAATAACATAAAATGAAGGCACAGAACATTAAAGGCAGAAACTATGTAAAACCAGTTGAGCTGATTAGTACCAAATTACTGATGTTCCATCTGCTGGGGTGGTAATACTTGTTTTCAAGCTGCCTGACTGCAATGCTTCATTTCACAGAGAGCCCATGTTCAATGGGCCTGTAGGGAACACTTAATAGAGACTGACAATGGAAGGAGATAGTGACAAATACGTAATTACTCTTTGAGAGTGCAATGTGTTCATTAAGAAAACTAGCAATTTTTCTGTGGTACAGAATATATATATCATAATATATGTGCCCATATATGCATAGACTCTACAAACTTGAGAGCAGAATTAACAAAAATTTCTTGGATCTTCACCACTTTGAAAAACAAGAAAATCTGTAATAAACAGGTATGTAGAGCATATTAACGTAAGAAAAAAGCAAAAAAAAATACAAAACAAAACAAAAATCACCATAGACAATATTTAACCTGTATATAAGTTTTAAAATTTAAGAAATTCACTTTGACATTTTTTATCCTTGTTCGAACACCTCAGTTTGTTAATATTCTTCAGAAAAGACTGTATTTAAGAAAGAACTAGCAATACTGTTATTACTGGCACACCCTTAGACAATGTCCTATCTGTAATACTAAGCTGCACCTAAAATGGGATTGGATTCTAATGAAATAAACTGTAGGAAGTAGAATTAGGAGCAGTGTTAAACCACATTATGACATAAAAAGCCAATGGAATATGCTATTACCTTACCATCTGGCAATTAGAATTCCTCCTCCTTAGATCTGTCTCCCACAAATACCATCATGTTAGGTCCCACACTGCTCTTCATGATTAAGAATTCATTTTTCCTGTTCACTAAGTAACTTATCCTTAGAGCTGAGTTACTCCTGAGTAATTAAAATACTCTCTCATCTTGACAAATAATTCTTCTAGAATAAGTTTTCAGAAAAGCCAGATTTTCTTGAAAAGTTATGACTAGAAGTATGCCAGGAGACTGCTGAGAAAGTTGAAATGTGTTTCTGTCTGGAAACCCTATGGAAGGGGAAGTTCATCATATTCTTTTGTCAATATGGTTTTTCGTTGCAAGCTACAATTCCTAATGTAAGTCATATTGTTTAGATTTTCTTCTGCACTGAGTTGGGAAAAAAAGCCATCATGGAATAATGATCCACAAAAGAAAACAAATGAACATGAGGCAGCAATCTTATTCAGATACAAACAGTGAAAAAAGGTAAAGAACTAACCTTCCTCATATATACTGTGTGAATGAAAACTTTGTAATTATAAAGATAATGGATACTGTCAACCTGAACAGCTATTTGGAATCCAGTCAAGCAACACAAAATATTTTATTTTGTTATTCAAACAGATTTGGTCAGTGAAAAAAAAATTAAACACTGATATAACTCGTTGATATATATTAATATGTCTAATAACACATGGAAAAAGGATGGTTTATTTAGATTCTTTACTGACTAATGGTACCAAGGTAACTGAGCTTGTGAATTACTATTAATGGAAAGAAAAATTTCTGCATGATTACTAATTTTGCTATTAAAAGGAAATTTCTTCAGAACACAGAATAATTCTAGTACCTCATACAATATAACAAAAATGGTAATATTTTAGGTATGCTATCACCTAACTAATAACCTAAAACAAAAGTTGATTAATGGTTGATAGCTGTTGACTATTAGTTCAGGTTTATGTGTTGTCATGTCTTGTCTTATCACTGGTGGAATGCATGCCCTTTGATATTGCATTAACAATTTAAGAGAATTTGGTTTTGCAGCCTTCTCCCAGACTCCTAAGGAAGTCTTGTAATAGTAGTCTTGTCACTACATTCTTACATCACCTACATCAATTATGGCTTTACAAGGGAATTACCAGTATAAAGTAAAAAAATCAAGAAATATTTACTGTGCTTAGTGTCAACTTGCAGTCAAGCCAGATATATAGCTGATATATCAAACAAATTGAAAATTTTTGCAATCAACTTAAAAACAGCTTTTACAGTGAATACAATAATACAGTTTGGAATGAAGATGACTCCATGTGTCTCAGGTGTAAATAAATAACACAATGTTCTGTAACTTTCTGTCACAAAAGACAGGGAAGGAAATCTGAGATTTAAACTAGGGAGAGGAGAAACCAAGAGGAATCCCACACTCATGCACACACATCACAGAAATATGCTACCTTGGAAATAACCAATTTCAAAAAGAAAAAAAAATGTAAATAACTCCTTGAAAGGACACAGTTTCTGTCTTGCTCATCTGGGGTGCAACAACTTTGAAAACAAGATTGCTGCCACCTGTGCAGACAGGAATAAATCAATAAATCAATCCCTGAAATGCACAGACATACGCTGGAAAAAAAGTTATTAGAAAGTTGAGCTGCAGAGTCCTGAAAATCAGAGACAGCTTCAGATTTGTGAATCAGCCTCAAACATACCACAGAGATAAGGCATTTAAAAACAGATTGGGTAAAACCCTGAAATGTGCTGAATTAAAATTTAAATTAAAATTAAAATGTTTTGGCCATTTAAATACCTTGTTAAATTACATAATGATTGTATTAGGATTTTACCTGTTCTTAGTTCTTAGACACCTGGCAATTAGAAATATGCACTGCTGTAGTGTCCATTGTTAAATAAATAGAGCTGTGAAAGTTATAAGTGCATTAAAAGTACTTCACTTGAATTCTAACATATGTCCCATTTGTCTTTGCAGAATGGACTTTAGACAATTTAAAGACAGATGATGGCCTCTCCAGCATCCAGCTCCCTGGTAAGAAAAATGTCCAAAGAAGCATTTTCTTCCAATAAAGAGTTCGTGCTTCAGAGAAACTGTATTGTATCTTGTAGCTTCCTTGAGTGTCCACTACATGAGCAAATCTAACAAGAAAGGAGCAAATATGACACTGCCAGAAGGCTTATTTACATTTTAGAACTATTAAGAAAGCTGACAAGGAATGTGTGATTTCTGATTATCTAGTCTGTGGCCCTAATTTGCAGACTAATTTGGTTATAGTGATGTAGCAGGTTCAGTTCATAAACCGAGTGGAAACGCCAATCAAGTGTAGTGGTTTGGTTCAAAATATCCATTATTTACTTATTTTCCTTCTGTGAGATAAGAATTAGGAGAAAGCAAAACAGGTTCAAACTTAAACGGTTGCGGTACAAAGAAAGAGTTTTATTACCAATAGAATTAAAAGTAAAAAGAAATAACAAGAAATTAAAGCAAACCGCACCCCCCCC
>NW_008236973.1:946233-1013792 GCF_000691975.1 Corvus brachyrhynchos | reverse complement strand
CTTCTATAGTGTCTGGCATAGCCACTCTTCACAATCTTCACGGGCCATATGTGAATTCTCCATCCCCCGATGTACTTCAAATGGATTAAAGAGACAAACTGTTTGTGATATTGCAGTTTCTTACCATGGCATGCAAGAAGGTTTTTTTAAGCTACGCACGAGAGTGGCAGCACCGCCCTCTTTTCTCCCGTCGCCATGCTCGGCTCCGTCTCATGTGACTCACTTTCTCTTTCTCTCTGACTCTGAGGCCACCATGTTGAGGAGTGTTCTTGTTCAGGCTTTACAATGGAGAAAGCCTCGCTCCCTCTGTGCTGCTGGCTGTGTGGTGTCCTCTTCAGTTTGGCACGAAGCGTGCTGGCTGCAGACAGGAGGCTCTGCTGACTCCCGTTGGCTCTGCTGGCTCTGCATGGAGAGGAGAGGGACCCGCCAGTGCCAGGAAGCCGCGCCGGATGGGGTTAGCTGTGTGACAGTCCATGGCTGGTTTTAGCTGCCTGCGGCTCTGGGACAGTTCCCCCCGCAGCGACCCAGGGTCCGTGCCGCAGGGTTGGGAAAAAGTGGGGGGACAGGGGCCCCAGCCTGGCCCAGAGGGTCCAAGGCCCTCCCAGCTTCCAGCAGGTGAGCTGGAATGAAAGGGAATTCCCGCCTTTCCGCAAGGTTAAAATATGTAAATTGTGAGAAGCGTCATTACTCTAAAAGACTGTCCATCAACTCAGGTTCAACCCACTACAAGTGGCTATTTCCCCAATGCCAGAGTTAATTGAATAAAATAACAGATATCATTAGATATCATTACAAGTTTTGAACATTTGCTAGTTATTTAAAATATGCTAATAGGTCTATTATGATTTTATTAGATAATTTTATTTAATATATTAAATATATCAAGTAAAAATGCAATAAATGCAAAATAATATTGTACAGTAAAAGATAGCAAGCTTTGTAGTATATTCCCTATATGACTTTTAAAAGGAAAAACAGCATTTTCATGGTTTTTGATGTCTCATTTTTATTAGCATGCTATTACTGAAATCATGATATGTAAAAAAAAGAAATATCTCTTTGTAATGACAAAATAATATTTTTTTCCAAATGGCTACAAAATCAAAGATATGGAATACACAGATATGTTTTTACATTTAGCCACTAGACAATGATCTCAGTCTACAGCTATTTGAAAAGTCCTTAAACACAAATTCCATTATAATAGTGAAAAGATCATGAAGAAATAACTTCCACCTCTTATCAGGGTGTCAACGTTGCAACTGGGAGACTTGCTTATGACTTCCTGTGACTTTCATTTCCTCATCTGTGCATATGTTAACCTTTTGCAAACAGAGAAGATGTTCCTCTAAATTTAAGCAAGATACAAGAATAATGAAAAGGAAAAACAACTTCTCTAAATATCCTGTTGTTACCATAACATGCAAATATAATGAACACCCACACACAGCCACTTGACTGATACTAGACATATTTTAAAAAGTATATTGTGTAGTAGATGACACACTTCTAAGTCAAATGTATACATGCACACAAATATATATATTTTAACAATAAGAAATCATTATATTTCCACAGGAAATAGTTTAGTTCTTGGTGTTCATTTTCTCATATTGGGGACCAAAAGATAAAAACTTTTGTTCCTTCACTCTTTCTCTTTTCCTTTTAAAACTTCAGAGGGCAGACTTCTTAAAATAAGGTCTTAAACATTTATGTTGTTCATTCCTAAAGTTTCCTTCCGACTTTCATTTTCCATGATCCAAGACTATTCATGCATTTTCAAATTCATTTGTCTGAAGAAAAACATGTAAAAAACTACACAAAAACCTGGAAAATTCACACAGAAAAAAACCCAAACTTTTTTTATAGAAAGATCTCCAGCAATGACATGAAACCTAAAATACCTGTAATGTGCTTTATTAACGTTGGTTTTGCAGTAGGTTCACTTAATTCACTGTAGAAAGAAGCCAGAAAAGGGCTAGCATTTGTGCAATAACCCAGAAACTAGCCAAGTTGAAATGATAAGTCTGTCTTGTTAGCATTGTCAAAAAGGGAAAAGAGATAAAAGGTGAAAGAATATCGCTGTTGATTTTTTCATCTCAGACTTGATTTGCATGCTAACATTATATTCCTTTGTAAAAGTACACATTCCCTTATTACCACATGATCTTTTTGTAATAACAGAAAAATGTCATATTTATATGCCAAAAAGAAGATTTTTAGCAATTTTATTATTAATCAATATTTTTCATTGAGTTGTTCACGAATGGAAAAATTTAATACATCTAAGGTAAATTGTGTTCTATAAGTATACTTTCACTCTAAAGATTTTGAAAGGAATCTAAATGACTATTCAAATAAAGCTGTTTACCTAGCAGACATCTAAAACTGAGTTTCATAAAATCAAACCTTATTATCTTGGGAGAATTATACTTAAAAGTGTTTGAGACCTAAGTAGAAACATATCCTAAACAGGCAATCAATCACAATATCATACCTTGCCATTATCTCAGCAATATATGTACTAACTGCATAAAATGAATGACTATTATTGGAGAAATTGAATAAATAAGCAACACTTTTGGACACATTTTACTGATTAAACAGGTCAGTGTTTTTATTTTACTATATGAAAGGGATAATTTCTTCCTATGGAATTCTGTAACTCAGGTTTTTTTTTTTATTAAAATCAGTACATTCCATACAACAGCTCCCAAATTATATTTAAATCTATATTCTACCGTATTTTGCAACTGAAGTGAAAAAATATTATTTTATAAATTTTGTGTGATGTTATGTACACTGTGTGCAATAAAACACAGCGTAACTAAACCTCAATAACTTAAAATTATCCTTGGTGAAGCAGAAGGCAGAAACCTCCAATACCTTCTTCATCTCAGTTGTTACGGATGTACATTGCTACAGCAATTTCAGGACCCTGAAAACAGTGGCAAAGTCTGGGGTAAGGAAAGCTTATCCTCGGTGCAGATTAGGGATGACCTAAAACATCTGAACACACAGAAGACTGGGATGGGCATATCTACAAGTGCAGGGGGAGCTGTATGATACCATTGCAAGGCCAACCTTTATCATCTTTGGAAGCCCATGGGATCAGGGGAGGTTCCTGATGAGTGGAAGAAAGAAAATGCCCTCTTTTCAGGAAGAGCAAGAAAGAGTATCCAGAAAACTACAGTTTGGTCAGTCTCACCTTATGAAAATGATGAAACAACCAATCTAGAAGCAGTATCTGAATTTATGGAGGGCAAGATAGGGAATAGTCAGTGGGGATCTCTGAAGGGGAAATTATGTATGCCGGACTGACATTATAGCCTTCCACGATGAGAAGACTGGCTCAGTAGATGAGGGGAGAGCAGTGAATATTTTCTACTTAGCACGACTTTTGACACTGTCTCCCATAATTTCCTCATAGGCAAGTTGATGAACCATGGGCTAGACAAATGGACAGTAAAGTGTTTATGAAATTTGCTGAATTGCTGGACTCAAAAGCTTAGCATCAGTGGTATGGAGTCCAGCAGGAGGCCAGCCACAAATAATATACCCCAGGGGTTGATACTGGCACCAATACCACTTAACATCCTCTTTGATGATCTGGACAATGGGGCAGAATGCACTTTCGGCAGGTTTGCAGAGAATGCTGCAAGTCATTGATGACAAGTCTCTGATGCACCAGATGACTGGAGAAATGAGCTGACAGGAACATCACGAAGTTCAACAAGGATAAATGCCAGGTTCTGCACCCAGAGAGGAATAATGCCATCCAGTACTAAACAGCTGGGCCAGCTGGTTGGAATGAAGTTTGGCAAAGGGCCTCATGGTTGTGGCGGTTACCCAGCTAACCACCAAGCAGCACAGCAAAGAAGGCCAGCAGTTTCCTGGGCTGAGTTAGGAAGAGCTTCACCAGCAGGCTGAGGGAAGTGATTCTTCCCCTCTACTCGGTCCTGATGAGACACATTTGATGTTCTGGGTCCAGGCCAGGGCTCTCCAGTACAAGAGAGAAATACACTTACTAGAGAAAATCCGGTGCAAGACTGTGAAGATGATTAAGGTGTTGGAACATCTGCGTTATGAGCTGAGGATGAGAAAGCTAGGAGACTTCAGACTGGAGTGGGCTCATGAGAATCATACCAGTATTTATAATTACCTGATGGGAGAAGCCAGACTCTTCTTAATGGTGTTTAGTGAAAGAGCAAGACTCAGTTGACACAAAGTAAAACTCAGGCAATTCCACTCAAACATGAGAAAAAAGTTTTGCTTTTTAAAACTTTTTTTCCTTGTGATTGTGGTCACACACTGGAACCTACGCACGCAGGTTGTGGAGTCTGTGTCCTTGGGAATATTCAAAACCAAATAGGCACAACCCTGATCAACTTGCTCTGGATTACCTTGTTCTTGGAAGGAGGGTTGAACTAGATGAGGTGATTTCCAATTTCATTCATTCTGTGATTCAGTTACCTCTATCCTTCAGTGTTCTAATGGAACAGTTGTGACCATGCTGTGATATCCATAAGCTTGGTACTTATTTTATTGTATTTTTTTAGGTATCTTATACTCTGTAATTTTGCAAATAAAATACAAGTCCTCTAAACTAGATCTTTCCTGCTTGCTTTCAGTTGATCAGTGAATTATGATACATTTATATTCCTATTTAAATTAATACATAGGATTTAAGGAACAAATTCTTATGCCAAATAATGCAAATTTTTTGTGTGCAAATAATTGAGAAATTAAAAACCTAAGTTTCTTTTTTATAATGATTTTATAGATAAAATTCAATTACTTATGCATTTGAGATCAAAGAAAATGGTTCTGTTTTTCCTTCTTCATGTCTGATTTAAAATGAAGGCAATGAACCAAATCCCACTCTTAGGTATACAGGTATAAATTATATTTCTAGTTTGTATATTTAATAATTCATAAAATTAAATTTATAAATAATAAATTTCATATGTGTGTATGTAAAAATAGAACTTAGCCAGGAAGAAGGTCAAGAAGAAGGTAAAATGTAAATGTCCTCTAATTATACGAGTAAGCTATATACAGTGGTAGAAAAAAATATTTCCAGAATATAGTAACTTTGGTCAACTTCAGTAACGCGGGAAAAATTTCTGTGGAATCTGTAATAGTTATGGGAGCAAATAAGCAAAGCATAAATTGCTTTGTTTATTTGTTTACCTAACAATAAGAGGATAAAAAGATTCTCTGTAGTGATTTTATTGTCTTTATTCTCATAGTCAGACAAGGCTGCACAACTAACATATATGCTAATTCCAATATTACCCAATTTCATCTGAAACAGGAAATACTAAAATTATCACTGTCTAATTCAAAATCATCCTACTTTATTGCACCCGTGTTTCATCGCTGTGTTTACATTTATCTGTCTGTCCACTTTATTATTTTGTCTTTATTGGCCTTCCCCACTGAAATCACAGAAATATTTCCACTCTCAGTGACAATTCAGTGTTTCTTCCTCAACAGTCCTTTGACTGATACTTGTGAAGAGACTTGTACATTATGTGGTGCTCAGTTAAACCCAAGCAGAGTTACAGTGAAGCCTAAACTACTGCTAATTTCTTTATTACTCTCCATTTAATTATTGGCTGATTAGTGATAGATATTATGACTTGTATATAGTTTCAAACATTTGTAAACTTCATCAGAGTGAATCTAAAGACAGATTTCCTGTGGGGGTTTTTGCTCTTCTTCTGTTCCTCTCTGTTAGAGATGATTGTCTGGTTTTCATCTGCTTTGCTTGCTTCCATTTGGCATAATTTAATATTGCTGTGATCCAGCATTACATTGATTTAATTTCTGAAGAAGACACCTTCAGTGCTGTCTGTGCACAGAAACAGTAGGCTGGGTTAACTAGGCTGGAAAAATAACCCAGAATTATTTATTTTTCCTGTTGTATTTCAGCCTTGCCCTCTACAAAACGCATTGACTACTTGACATCAGTCATCCACAATGTGCTGTTTTACATGGTAGGAACATTACAGAACCATGAAAGATTCAGATTTATGAAAAAAAATCTGCAGTAATGAATTTATTATTTTAGGAGGTCTTTTAGATGGATGTACTTTAACACCTCTAAAGTCTTTATTGACATGTTTTGCATGCCTTCAGCAGACACCGTTACTACCACTTCCGGCAGAGGACTTCAGATTTCTTTCTACAAAATTTTCTAAAACCTAGTTTCCATTGAGCCAAACTTTGGTGAAATGCTTTGGACAGATTGCAGGGAAGGCTTTTCATGTCTCTCTAAGTAAATATACAGTCTCCAACTCAGGGAAAATCATCTCCACTCCTCTCAGGCCAATGGAAATAGGAAGCCAAGACATAGGGTACCTACAGCTTAACACCAAAATGGCATATCTGCAGTTTTCAAAAGATGAAAGATCTCTGTTTTTCACATCACCATCTTTTCTGAAGTTTCCCTTGATATTCTGTGGCTATGCAATTCACCTGCTTGGGTCAGTGGAATAAATATTGTACTCAAACATGATGTTTATGATTATAAAAGGGCTTCCATCTTTTACTAAATAATTAACCAGTAAAAGAAAAAAAAAGAGCTTTGGATTCACAACTATTTAGTATGAGTATGTTTTCATGAGTTAGTCATCAGAACTGGCACAGCTACTCTTTGGGAAAATATTCTATTGATGGGTAATGAAACAGTGACATTGCCACAGCGGGGAAGGGAAAGTCGAAAGATTGTTCTCAGTCTGGTTTGCTTAATTAAGCAGTAGCCAGTGACATGGTTTAGCTGTATTTACTTGACAATTTTTTTACTGCTATGATTGATTGGTGGTGGCTAGAGTGTGAGCAAAGGACCAAAGACATCAGCATTCATTGTGATTTGGGGGAATGAAAGCCAAAAGAAAACTTGGGCAAAATAAAAATGACAAGTCACTTGTAGGCAGTAATCTGCATTCAAACTAGACAGTGGGGCAGACACTTCTCACGCCTTGGATATTCTTACCCCAGTGGGCATGCTAGGAAAAAAGACACATGAAGGGCAAAAGTTCCACGTTAAAATGCAGGACCTTGTCTCTGCAGACAGAAATATGGTTATGAGAAAAAGCAAAAACCTAGGCAGAGTGCAATGAGATAAGTGTGCCTTGTGATACCATGAAATTGAATCAGTTTCAGATGTGGTAGATTGCCCCAGTACACAAAATGATGAGAAACTCTCTATCAATCTGAAATACTTCCTGAATCTTGAAAGACTTGGGTGAAGAGTCTCAGCTTCTCCCCTGTCAACTTGTCTGGGGACAAATTTTACCATCACATTCTTTCCACGAGATGAAATCTCTTAGAATAAGTCTCTTGAGTCACAGGCATCCCTTAACCA
This sequence comes from Corvus brachyrhynchos, assembly GCF_000691975.1. Classification (NCBI taxonomy): domain Eukaryota; kingdom Metazoa; phylum Chordata; class Aves; order Passeriformes; family Corvidae; genus Corvus; species Corvus brachyrhynchos. The sequence goes on along the minus strand of NW_008236973.1, from coordinate 1,006,420 downwards.
TTTCATCTTCATCTATATCCTAACAGGCCTATCCAGCCTCTCCTTTAGTGACTTTAACCTCAGCAGAACGACTCAGGATTACTGACTCCCATTTTCCTTCTTAAAGGTTTTTAAATCACCTCTAATCTTCAGCACTTAAAGTTTGTCAGGGGCATTCTTCAATTCACAGCTTTCACATGCTTTTTTTTTAAGACGCCTTTGTTCTACATTTCTTTCCTTCATTGTCTTTCATCTAAGTCTTTTCTGTTTAAGTCCTTTGGTCAGGCATAGTAAAATCTAGCCTATTAACTAAGATGTACATTTATGAAACAAATATAAGCTGTGATATAAAAATACACAATCTCTGTAGCCATATGCATGGAGGTTTTAGGTAATAGCATGTCAAAAGCAACAGTTGACAACATGTAGTTTATTGATATTTCATATTTTGTACAGTTCCTAACAGGAATGTAATAACCAAGTGATCTGTTATGTGCAAGTTTAATCGATCCATATAAAATAAAAAAAAAAGGAAGGAAAACCAGAAGAGGATTAAAAAGTAACAGAAATTCATAAAGGGTCATTTTCAAATGAGTATTATCACCAATGACAGAATAGGCCTTCTTCATCCACAGAGTGGATTTCATAACACAAAAATTACAAAAATGTTATAAATCGACAATCAGGAAAACTGTTACAAGAGGAAGAGCAAAAATTTGTGTAACTTCTCTGAGCTTGACCTCAGCAAAAGGTTTCTTTAGAAAATTTCTTCTTCCTCTTACGTCTTAAAATAAGTTTAACTAGTATAACTAAATGCAAATATCAAAGAAAGTTAAATAGAGCACATTCTGTAGCTGGCTAAGAGTTTCTTTCAATAGGTTACTGAACTGAAATAAAATACTTGGTTTAAATAAGCATTACATAGCATGCCCTCAATTTCACTGGTCTAGTGGGTAAATTTACTTATAAGAGCACAAGTATTATATTTAGAAAGGGTGAAGAGAGAAACTGCAATAGAAATATCCACACTAAATGCATGTCGTAAAAGAAAGTAAGATACATTTTTGTGTTTTCATAAATTTATGGCATTTAAGGCCAGAGAACAATTGTATTGTGTCATTGTGTCACAGGCTATTCCTTTTAATCTCACTAAATCTTCTTAGAAGAATAGCTTGTCTTTGACTGAAGCATAGGTTGTGTTTACCAAGAGCACCTCTTGCAGAAAAGCATTTCATCTTGATTTAAAGCCATTAAGAGATGGAAAATCAACTACCTTGTTTTTTCTCAGAGAGAGTAATATCTGTTGGTTAACAGTGAGTGTCTTACTTTTTGTAGCAGTCAAACATGCGGCTTCAGCATCAAAGTCCTCATTTTGTTGTCTTCTCCTAAGCTAAAAAATACTGCACTATCCATTTACATTACTGTTTTTTATCTTTGGAAAGTATTTATCTACTGCACACAAATAATCTTTTAATTTAATGTTATACTGAATCTCAGATTGTATAATATTCAAATTAATAACTGTTTTTTATCAGACTTTTAATATCTTTCTTAAAATATGAACATAATTTTTTCCAATGGAAAAAAAGAATAATGAAAAATTTATTTATGTCCATTTAACCACTTTGCCCCACTACAGAAAATATGAGTCACTAGTTTATTCTGACACTTTTTCCAAGTCACTGCCTTTCAGAGAGCCATTGCCTCCTCTGTCATTATGAATCCTTTTAATATGGAAGTACATTCAGTTACCTTGTTTGATTTTCTTCACTTCCACAAGACTTTATACTTCTTGACCTCAACCCTGAAAAAATTAAGTGTAAAACTAAAACAGCAAAAGCTGTTAGTGTGGTATACTGTCCAAACAAAAACTAGCAGGAATCTTCCCAACTGCACAGGCCAAAAGAGGTAAGCCATCTCACGTACGGATAAAATCTTTTGGATGCTTTTCTGAAATATTTCTCTTGATCTTGTCTCATTTTGATATCCAGAAACATCTGTAAGAGTGCCAGTAAATAAATCTTTCAAAACTCAAATAAGGTGTTTTCTTAAGATATGGAATTGACAGAAATTCTAAAAATTTCTAGACTTTTTACCTTTAGAAATCACTGTAGTAAATGAAATTATATATATGAATTGAATTTATTCATCTCAAAGCCAGAGAAATATTGGAAAGTCACTGGGGTTTTTTCTGATTTTTGTGTCTGAGTTGCCCTTTAAATACCTGTTCAGGAATATTAAAGCATACTTAAGTTATGTGAGACCAGAAATCAATGAAGGAAAACTTAGCAATCTAAATTAAACAATTTAAAATATTGGTTTGTTGTTGTTGTTTTTATTTCTTTTTAATCTTGTTTAGTCTTGCTTTGTTTGTCTATGGTGTAGCTTAGCTTTGTTTGTCCATTGGCAAGGACACTTTTCAGTAAACCAGGTTGCCCAGAGCCCCATCCAGTCTGGACTTGAACACTTACACAATTCTTTCTACCTATGGATTCATGGAAAGTATTGTACAGCAATAAAAACTGAATTTGCAAGATAATAAAATAAGAAATTGCAAATTAGTATCTCCAAATTAGTGCATGTAATGGCAGTTGTATAAACAATGTCTGAGTGAAGGTGTGCCATGAGCATCCTCAATGTCATTCTTAATTCACTTTGTTCAACATGAGAAAAAAATAGTAAAATCTATACAGTAGAAAGTTCTGCATTTCATCCAAAGGAATGTTCTGTGCAGTTTCCTATTGATTACCCTCGTGTATTTTAAGATCTCAAGAGCAGAGTATTGGAAGTGGAATATATTTTTACAATTTTTTTCTCACAAAAGAATTTATACAGGTTACCTACTTGAATTAAGTTTCTGCCTGAGCGTTTCTTTCAATTAATTCCATCCCCGTGGATGGACTCTCTTTTTTCGACTGTCTAGGATATGTCTCACTTGCAGATAAAGTCACACAGAAAACCTAAAGACAGCACATTAAAATGAATTCTGACCTGTTCAGAGGTAAGAAGTCTGTGCTGGAAAATGTCTCTATGGTCAATAGACCTTTGGCATCTCATCTTCTAAAGACAGCATCCTTCCAGTTCTGGAAGAAAGCCAGGTAGCTTGCACATGTGGAGAGGCAACGAGAACTCTGGCAGGGTGCCAACCTGCCTGATTGCTTTCTTTTCCCTCCCACATTTTTTGAACAGCTGACCCTCAGAAAGGATGTTCACTGATCTCTGGATGAAGCAAAATGTCCTGATCATAAATCAGTCTGCAAAGAACAAAAGGAAGGCAATATGTTGCTACAGTGCCTTACTGTGTGGGGTTGTTTCAAATTTCTGTAAAATCCAGTTGGTTCTAAGCATTTCAAGTTGCAGCTGCCCAGTTACTGGTTTTGTGGATGGGTAGGTTACTGCAGAGTTTTGTTTTCTGTCTTTGGTACTGAAAAAAGCTGCTGGTCAACTTCTTAAAACAAGGTTTCTATGTGCTTGTCCAATTCCTTTTCATGAGCAGTTTTGGAATAGAGTTACTGGAAGCTTGACTTGAAACCTGCACTTAGAAAGTCTTCACATATTGTATTTTGGATAAATTGACTAAGATATACATTCTACAGATATGAGAATTGCTGCAGTGGTTGTTACAAGAAGAAATTAATAAAAAGATTTTAATGATTGTGTGCCTTAAAGTGCTCCTCATCTTCCTGAGAAAATCCATTCAGAAACAGACCTGACAGATCTGAGAAGGCATCTGCAGCTCCATAATTTTGAGAATCATTATATGTAAATTCTAGGTTAGTGCTTATCTGTGTCAGATGGCTGTGGTTTCCAGGGAGATACACCTTAGAAGTGTCTTTCCCTTTTTGTTTCCTTTTCTTTGCTGCTTGTAAAGGATACAAGAGGAACTGCCTCATCTTTTGCCAATTTTGCAATTGGGAACCTTCTTGTGCAAGAATATTTTTGAGTGAAAAATATCTAGGGATTCTCTGATACTTTTGCAGACCCAACATATACTGAGCAGCATGCCTGCCCACTGTAGGCTTCTGCTATGTCTCAGATATATTGAAATTTGATTTATATGCTAATAATTTAAGTTAGATGTTCACCCATTAAGAAAAGGAAAGGCAAGAAAAGAAAACTAAGAAATTCTTATTATGACTGATTTTGGTGTCCCTAAGACGCTGAAAAAAGATGTGTTCAAGAGGCAGAACAAATGAAAGAGAAGATAAAGTACAACTTTGTCTAATGATATCATTTTTAAAAATACTTTGAGCAAGAGCTAAAATGAATTTCTGGAGAATTGAGAACAATATGATGAAAGAAATAACTTCTAAAATTATTTTTTCCATTACTGGGAAAAGACTGCCCAAAAGAATCCAACAAAGTGCCTGCTGCAAAAAGAAGACTACAAAACAGTTTGTTTAATTAATGTGATTTTTACTGTGTGTCTCTGAACAAAATTCAGAATTCCCAGTTCATATATTTTTCAGCATTTTAAAGTTTTTATTTTCTTGATCTGCAGTCTTCTGGACTTTCAGCTAATGTCACGGTTGGGTCTCAGAGCCAAAGGCAAGTAATTTCTTTCTTTCAAAGGGATGGTAGAACACGAAAAAAAAATCAGATAAATTAAGACATCAAGCAGTATAATTATGGAAAGCTGAATTTTATTGTGTTTGTTTAGTCTGTTGTTTATTCTCCTTTAATATAACTATGGAGGGAATGCTTGGCATATTCATTAGTTAAATGGTACATTCTAAAAGGTACAGAATTCTCCTTCAGAAACTGTATTTGTTGTTGGACCACCACCATCACTTGTTGGATTGAGAATTTACAGGTTTCCTTCTGTTCTGCCTGTAGTTGGATGTATCTGTGTGCAAATGATATTTTGGTAATTGACTTTTAGTTTCTGGGAATATTAAACTATTGAAACTATTTAGAATATCAAACAGCTCTGACATTTGACAATCAACATTTTCTGCATTTTGACATTTGACTGTCAACAGTCTTTTCATTCTTATCTGAATCAATTTCCTCGGAATTCTCTGTAATACAAGTCTGGGCTTTTTTGTTGTTTTTTTGGTTGATTAACTTGGTTGATTTGTTTCAGGGTGGGATGTTTTGAATTGTTTTTAAGAAAACAGGGTAAAGAGGTTTTTAATTTCAATTCTTTCCTAATTTATTTCAGTTAACTGTAAGGTATATGTAGTATTCAAGGCTGTCCAGGGTCTGTACTCCAAACTAGCAGTCTTTTTATTCACTGATAGTCATTTCTACTTAAATAATACACAGGGAATGTATACAGTATGTGTGAAGACATACAGATAAACATGCAGACTATACTGCTTCCCTAATAGAGATAGGTATCCTGCCACCCTTAGCAGCTACATATTTCAGAACTGGTAAGGATTAAATTTCTTCAAAGTCATAAAGAAGGACTGTGGAGTAGAAGAGAGTCTTCATTGTTACACAGCTCTTTTCACAGCTTTTCTTGCACTAAGGCACAACTTTCAAGCAGTGCTCACTGGACAACTGAATAGGGGAAAATCCTGATTTTTATGTCCAGTTTATACAGTATATACAGTTTTTATGGTATTTTTTAAAAAGACATTGCTTCTTTGTTAGATGTTGAGTCTATGTAGGGTACGTAACTGGTGTTGTGACTTTTGTCAAATAACATATTTGTCTCATGTTTACCCCAAAAACATGTTCAGTAAGACAATCTAGAGAAAAAAATTTGAATAAGATTGAATCATATACCTAGTCACTTAGCACTGTAACATGGGCTTTCAGATAGCTCAGCAAACTGAGATGTGGATTTCAAAAGCACATATCAAGCTCTAAAACAGAAGACTGAATTGGCTGACAGTCTACTTTTACACTTAAATTAGAACCTTGTGGTTGTGGATGCAGTAAGTTTCATCCAAGCAGTACTTTAAGTAATTAATCTCTTCCTCATCTTCACCCAATTTGAACTTTGGGTTCCTACTTGCCTCAGAAAGAGTCCTGTATCTTAGGTGGGTCATACAAGACAAGGAGGAAAAAAAAAAAAAGGAATAAAATAAAATACTCATACATTTGCTAGGAAAAATATAGGTATGATACTATTGACACAATCATCATAAAGTTAGCATGCTAGGATCCTAGGCAGCAAAAACAAATTATCAAAAGGAAGGTCCCAAATCCTTCACCATTTTTCTTGTATCTGCAGGACCCAAAATATCTTCTCATCAGACTGTAGCTGTATATAAACAAGGACTTTTTCAATATCTAAGCAAATTTATCATCCCTTGACTGATCATTCGTTAACAAATATTTTTCTCTTATTTTCTTTTCTAGTTAATTTTTTTTAGTCTTAGTAGAAGTGGATCTGGTCAGACAAAAGTGATAAATATCCCAAAGCAGTGATGTATCCAAAGAATTGTTATCATGCTCCTGATGTGGCAGTGTGATTTTTTGGTTGATTCGAGAGACAGGTGTCTTTCAGCTAATAAGTGAACACTGCAGAATAATAGGTACTGCTAAAAATCAGCAGTTTAATCCAAGCCCTATCAAAGTAAGAAGAAAGACTCCTAATAATTTCACTAGTTCTTTGATTGGATCTGAACCAAAGCTATTGCGGGATCAAGGCAGGAACTGCAGCTCAATTTTATGTTTTAAATTAGGTGCTTGCTATGCTGTTACCTGAGAATATTGCCTGGATTCCTGATTTTGAGAAGATGCAAGCACATTCATAGGAATACATACGTGGAAAATATTTAAGGGCACACAAGTGCTTACAACTTCTGTGCACAATAGAGAAATTGAAATAATGAAAAAAACATTAACTGCCTTTTATTAGTGTTTTTCTTGTTTAAGATGAGCATGTTAGACCTAATAATAAAAAAATTTTGTCACAAAACAAAAAAACCAAACAAAAAACAACCAGAAAATAATACTTGGTCTTTAAGGACTCTTACAATCCAACTCATTCTATGATTCTAATATTTCCACAGGTAAATGGCATAAGGTTCAACTTCACCCTTGGGTCCAGTGCCAGATGCAAACCTATTCAGTTTCTATCCACAGACATTCTTCTATCAAGAGCTGGCTGCAGAAAATCAGTGTCATAAAGTACATGGAAAACATGTAGCTCCAGATTATAATAAAGCACTTCACCCTGGAAAAAGTTTTTATTTGGGAAACTGTCAGTTCTGCCATTAGTGTAATTTGTAACAGCTGACATAGACATACTCTGCATTGAACCTTGTTCAAACAATTTAAAATCACTTCTCCTGCTTTAAACAAGTAAACCCATGACATAATACAGTCAAAGGTCTTATGCTGCTCTTGTTCATTACAACAGATCTTTATAATCTGCTGTAGATGAGTTTGCATTGCCTTTCAAAATAACTTTCTGCCAATGTGGGAATTTTAAAAATAGCAGGGACGTATAAAAGCTTCATGAATTAAAAATAAAGGAAACAAGGTTTCCATCTCATCAGGTATACATGGGACACTGCAATTGATGAACAACACTGTTGACAATGCAAATAATTTTTAACTAGCTTACATTCAGTTCTGCTGAAACATAACTCACAATTTGACAGGTGAGAGCTAGATCATGTTTTATTGTTGTCTTCCCATCTTACCTATCTAGACAGCACTCTAAAGAGCAGTTATCAGAGTGCAAGGAAGAAAGTCTTTCCTGTGAATAAGCTTTAATCTGAGAAAAGAAGCAGTCTTCAAGGGTTGCAACCAGATCTGCTTAAAGCAGGTGGAGGATACGTCTGCTGACAATACTGCTGTTTCTCTTCAGGCAAGGTAAGTGTCAGGAAAAAAAACCAAAACAAACAACAAAAAACAACAAAAAAACCCAAAAAAGCTTAATAAAATGCAGCAAAGGTACTGTTTTCTGAAGTTTGTGGGTTAACACATATGCACCCACAAACATAAAAACAAAATGGTAAAGGGTGTTGTCAGCACAGTCTTGAAAACAAACATTTTCCCCCCACTATTCCAACACAAGATTTCTTTCAGAGATTCATATCAGCTTTATTCTACTCTAAATTTATTCACAATTTGCACTTTTTATCGGGTTTTTAGGAGAATTCTTAATTTTTCCACTACATTAATCTTTATGTATAACTTTTATAGAACTAGATCCTTTATCAGCTTTAATTTCTCCAAATAAGTAAAAATTTTCTGGGTCTCATGTTATTCATATACCTCTTTATTATGCTTTTTTGATTTCTCATCATTATAAAGGAAGTTCCAGCAAGGTTTTGTACAAAAATATCTCTCTCATAGGGGCTTCAATTGAAATTTCCTTGAGTTGGGATTGCTTTCTCCTTTATCATAACACAGAGTCACTCTGTGACCACATAATATAGCTAGGACTTTTCTCCTCATCTGTCATTTCCAGTGGCTCTCAGCTTCCAGAAAAAAATTGTATTACTCCATAAATGATCTTGTACTTCAACCCAATAAATTTTGTCCTATTTATATTGCTAGTGGACTGCACACTTCAGACTGAGTCAAAAAGGTCAGCCATTTCTTCCACCTGCAAATTATCCACAAATATGTAAAGCAAAAACCTATTTATCAGTTGCCTTCACAGTCAGAATCCAGGTTCTGTTGTAAAAGGCACTATGTCATTGCACAGGTATTCCTGGAGGTATAAAGTTCAAGAAACTGTTGCTATGAATATGTATGACAGTACATGGCAAGATTGCTTGCAACTAATTATTGCAAATGATTCTGTGAACAGTCACTATACAGATTTTTTTATTTTTTGCTGTGCTGTGATTAACCAAAATTTCATAATATTTTCATCTCCTAATTAAGATCATTTTCACTCTGAAATAAAAATTTGAAGAGTACAAAAAGTTTGAATTCTTCAAAGTTGCTTTGATCTATCCCCAGCTCAACATCTGCTTAGTAAATTCATACTTCTGATTCCAAATGTACATGAAGATAGGACTGGAAAAGATCATCCAAAAAAGCACTACAGTCTGATTTTACAAATTTAAGGGAATAATGGTTGTTTAGAGAAAATTTTGTCTCAAGAGAAAATTGTTCTTTTCTATCAGAATATTACTGGAAGGAGAATGTGAAATTAGGTGGTACATTACTGGCTGAGAAAAAAAGGAAGAAAATAAAGTCTGTGTTTTTGTGAAAGAATACCCTTTATGTGACAGATGTAAAGATACCAAAGCAATAGCAATTCAAATTCCTTGATGTTTTATCAAAGCCAAATCACAGCCTCATTGTGTTTTTGTTTCACTTTAAATCCATAACCCTTTATTGATGAAAAATTCTTTAATGAAAGGAAACCAGGCTGATGGAAGAGACTGCACTTTAAGAAGCACAGTCATTGAACTCTAACATGTATGTAATATGCAATGTTTTGGGAAAGGAAGGTGGGCTAATAGACTATAGAATCTTCCAGTTATTCCAGACTCTTCAGTAAAAATAAAAAATACTATTACTGGGTTCCTTTCTGGCAGTCAAAATGAGCAGAAAAACATACATACATGAAATATTAACTTTCAACTCCATGCCAGATACGTGGAAGTAAGGACAAAAATGTAATGAGAGAAACCGACACAACCTTTAATTGTGAAGAGTCAGCATGATTTGCAGAAAAAGTACTTGGAAACACATGGATCTGGTATTGGATCAAAACATCAGCCCAGCAATAAAGTGCCAGACACAAAGAAATTAAGTTCTGCTCATTTAGATTCACTGAATTTGACTTGTCAGAGCAGGTAGCCCACTCTCAAAACCACATTGTTAGATCCATTTTACTAGCTTGGAAACTTCTTTGGTTTTCTCCTTTGCCCTGAAATTAGGCAGAAATGTGCTGAGCATTGCTTGACATGTCTCTGGTCCTCTCCAAAAGGATTTGTTTCTAGGACTCCTACCAGAAATCTACAGCACATTTATTAAGTGGGAAATAGAAATCCATTGAAGTGCTTTCTGAGAGAGCAAGAGCAATGAGCCACTGTAATATCTAATTCACATAATACTGAGAGTAACTGCATGGGAAGAATGAACATAAGTTGATGGTAAGTTATATGAACTCATCCTTGTCAAGGAACCCATTTAGGGAGCTAAACTTGAGACACAACTGGATTACTGAAATTTCTTGTATAACATCGGGGTTAATAAAATAATACCAAATGTATTACACAATCAGAAACAAATTGAATTCTGTCAATTTTCTGTACTCTTTTTGTTTGTCCTATGTGTACTGTCTTCTAGTAATAGAAAGGGATTTATCTACTGGCAAAGCATTCTTGAGTCAGGAATGTCCAAAACAATTTTGATATAGCAGGTTTAGATCCTGAAACTTGAAACAGTGGTGACCTTATAAAAAGCAGTGCAGTAAAGTTTACTTAAATAAAATTATTTTAAAGGAAATCCATTCCAGAGATGTTCACATATATTTTAAAATTAATACAATAAATACCCATTTTTTGAAATAGATATAGCCAGAAAAAACTTGGTGTAAAAAGCAGACCTGCTGCATCATCTAATGAGAAAACCAAGATTTCTTCTTTGCAGCAACAACTCCTCTTGATCCATGCAAACATATGTTCCACCTGGCAAGGTAGCATTAATTTAGAAGTCTTCAAAAATATATTTGGATCTATTTATACAAGGTACCAGCACATATAGAGTGAGTCAATGTAACTGTATTGATTTCTTCCTGTAATCAAACATATCTTTAAAACCAGTATCCTGAATATAGAAGTGTAATGCACCTCTCAGCATTTCTTTGCAAAACTGATCACTCCAATATTTTCCACGGAAAAGTTATTTTCATTGTGGGAGATGTATTTTCAACAGTCTTCCTCAAATCAGTCTCAATATCTGACACATAAGATCAGAGGAAAGAGAGACACACAGGGTAAATGTTTGAAATACTCTCGTAGTAACAGCAACAATAGAAAACTAAATACACTGAGTAGATTAAATATATCAGCATTTAGGACTGCGAATTCACTTAGCAGTGAATGCTGTACTTTACAGAATGCAGGACAGAAAGCTCAGGTTTAACAAATTCTGAATTAACTCCTCCCCTATCCATGCAGTTAGTTCTTGACCTAAGAAGATCTGAATCTAGTACATTATTAGGTTGGTTTTAACTTGGTTCATTATGCAGCAATCATGCCATGAGCTCCTCAGAGCCTGGTATGTGCTTGGATATCTGCTGAGGGTAGTAGAAAGAGGGCTTTTGAGAAGGCTAAGTTCTAATAGACTGGCTAGGAGCAGAGGTGACAAAGAGGTAAAGGTTATGTTGGGGTTTTTCTTTCTGAGATAAGGTTGAGGCAATGACTGGACTTAATGAGTTTGGACAAGTGTATGGGCTTGGGCTAAGAATATCAGGAAAGAAGCTTGATTTTCCAAGCCTAAGACAAAGCATGTTTAAATGCTTTATAGCTTAGTTAAGCTGTTTTTATCTCTTCTCAGCTCAGCATGCTAACCTCTCAGTGTCTCCAGCTATTAACTTGCTGAATTAGGACAGATACCAGCACAATATACTCCATAAATTATCTGAAGGAGTGCTCAAAGAAAACCAGATCAAAAAAAAAATCAGTCCTTTCAATCATGACAAGGAGCTCAATGTTACATGGCAAACATAACTATCAGTATAAGTGTACCTCCAGTTATTAAAAATTTTAAATGAAAAAGTTCTGGTTGGTACATTAGCTGGCAAGATTAGTAAATGGATGAAACTGACATTCATGTGGCAACAGAGATGATATCTGATTTGAAATGATAAAGATTATATAAAGAGAGCATATTCAAAATTATATAAGACATCTAGGAAAAAAAATTGTGCTTTCTTGAAACACCATGTTGAACATGTCATAGAGTTTCAAATATGCCTACCTGAACATGTATGGAAGCTACTCTGACCTTAGGTTATCCATCTCAGTGCAAAGAATGCATGTAAGTGCTTCAAACACTTCCTCCTTTTTATGTTATCTTTAATCCCCTGCATCAAAATATGTACACAGTAACTTCAAAAGAATTTCATTGTAAAGCCTTGCAACTATTAACAGCAGGTCCTTGTTTTAACGAGTCATCAGCAGTGAGATATTGCCTGCTCTGAAAAGTAACACAATGACCTGAAAGCTTCAGTCCTGAAAGCACCTTGGCTGTAACATCTCAACCTACATAAACTATTTTTTACACACCTGGTTTGTTGATGCATTCCACCATCCCACTCATTTTTTATGTGATTGCTGCTTTGAAGATGTTAAGGAAATAGGCTTAATTTTGACAGTTATTTCCTGGGATTTGGAGAGTGTGATTGTAAATCTCTTGCAAAAGACATTCTCATTATTTGAATAAATCATAATCTGAAGTCACTTTTCTCTTATCACTTTTCTTTTGACTTATGAATTCTCTTTTTAATTTCCTCTGAGCTCTTTCACTAATTGACAGGTGGTCCTGATGTGGTTCACTACAGCAACCTCTCTCAAGATACTGGATGACTCTCCAGATGTTTAATTTCATCATTTTGATATGCTTCAGTGATTTTCTAGGCTACTTCTATCTAGCACTGGTACACTTATCTCTCTCTTCTATTCTTTTCTCCCATTAGAATAAGTAGCTTGGTGGTGGTTGTTGTTGTTGCTGCTGTTGTCTCACAATTAAATTAATTCCCCTGGCATCAACTTCATGATTTTAAAGAATCCATCAAAAAGTTAGTCATGGAAAGCCCTCAAACCTCATCCCATTTCCATCTGCAACATGAATGTCTTTGTGACATTGCATACAATTATGATGTTTGATAGTACAAAAGCAGCAATACATCGTGATTCCCACTGTGATTCAAGTCCTTTTTTTATAGACATGCAGAAATAATGCCTGGCATTTATGAACGTTATAATTGTTTCAAAATTTTGGATGGAAAATGCATTTCACTTATTATCCCTGAGCACTGTAAATCTTTCTTCTGTTTGATATGTGTGACACCTGTAGTGACAAAATGTTCAGATCTGTACCATTTTGTCAAGTGAACATTTTACAGGCTCTGGATAAAGAACGTAATAATTGCTCTGCAACACCTGAAGACTCCTGTAAATTGTCTTATGCTGCCAGCTTTCCAGTATTACATTTTTCATGCCATAGATCTGTGAATGAACCACAGGTTTTAAGATTACACTTATTTAATACGTTGCTGTGTACTTGACAGTCCTGAGTTAAACTGATTTACTTCTAGTTCTATAACATGTTGGCTACCCTACCTAGGCAAATATCTGCATTCAGCTAAAATTTAAACCTACAAATGTTCATGATGTAATCTATTTTGTTAAGCACTTTTGACTGATAAAAAGTTTAATCCTTGTTCTTCAGCTGCATCCAGTGTTAAAACTTAAATTCATGTGCATAAATTATTTGTAAAATTCCACAGTTCTTTAGAATTTAGGTGCATATACAAAAAGTTTCAAGCGATCCCTTTTTTAAAGCATTTCCAAAACTAAAAAACCTGCCTATGACAAATTTCCTCACAAGATTTACAGACATGTTTACCTTTGAATTGTTCAGATAAGGCTTGTGCTAACTTTTGAACTTAGCATTCTGGGAGTCACCACTTATGGCTCTTTTCCATCTCAAGGAACATTTACTCAGGAAGAAACATCAATTTTAAATTAAAAACTACCTTAATTACTGAGAGAAAAGAGCTTTCAAAAATAGAAAAGAATTTTCTTTTTCTGCTAGGTATACCTCAGTTACTCTAAGAAGATAGTGCAAGACTATGTACTTAATTAAGAACTAGAGCAGTGTTTTTCAAGTTGTATACTATACCAGGATCACAGCAGTCCATGATTCTCTGTTCTAGTTACCTCATGGGTTTAGAGCCCATACCTGTATAACTGTGCTTTCTATCACTGTCGTATGTCAAATGTCATGGAATCACAGACTCATGGAGTGGTTTGTATCTGAAGGGACCTTAAAAAGCATCTAGTTCCAACCCCCCTTGCCTGGGTAGGGACACCTCCCACTAGACCAGGTTGCTCAGAGCTCCATCTAATCAGGCCTTGAACATTTCCAGGGATGGTACATCCACAATTCTACGAGCAGCCTGTTCCAGTGTTTCGTCATACTCTGTGTAAAGAATTTCCTCCTAAAACATAATCCAAATCTACTCCCTATTAATTCAAAACCATTACCCCTTGTCCTATCACTACAGGCCCTTATGATGTGTCACTCTCCATGTGTTTTACAAGCCCCTCTTAGGTACTGGGAGGCTGCTCTAAGGTTTCCCCAGAGACTTCTCCAGATTGAACAACCCCAGCTCTCTCAGTCTGTCTTTGTAGGAAAAGTACTTAAGCCCTCGGATCATCTTTTTGTCCCTCCTCTGGACCTGCTTCACCAGCACCATGTCTTTCTTGTGCTAAGGACCCCAGAGCTGGATGTAGTACTCCAGGTGGGGTATCATGGAAGCAGAGTAGATGGGGACAATCAACACCCTTGTCCTGCTGGTCGTGTCATGTATTTAACCATCTATTCCAGTATATGCTTCAGTACAGTGGTTCAGGTTAATAGCAAGTATGGGCAAACAAAAACCTCCTGCCAAATAAAAAAATTAAATTTTGAAAAAAATTATTCAGATTCAATCATGAAGTGAATATTTGACATTACAGAAAATCTCAGGTCTTATTTTTTTTAAACATGGCCTGCATTTTTTTTTCTTGATATCAGAGGACATATAAATTTGGGGGGAGATAAAAAGAAGAAGGTTCTAGTTGTAGTGTTTCCCTGCCTTGAAAGTGTGAAGTTTCACAAAGTAAATGAAGCTCAGGAAAAATAGGTACATGCCAAAAGATACATACATGGGATCAAGAGTAGATACTTGGGAACACCTATAGTAAAAAATTATGTATATATTACAGGGTGCAAAGCAGCCAAGCTTGTGTATCTAACTGAGAAGCTTTTTGTGATTGAAATTAAAGCCAATATTTAATGGTGGACTTATTTAAGAGTAAAGTAATTTTCAGATGAAAAAGGCAAAAATTTAAAGCTTCTTTTTTTTTCTATTTAATCAGTCAAAAATAGTCCTTCGTCATAACAGTAGTGAGAGAAAATGAAGTGTGAAGTCACACTACAGTGTGAACTTTATCACATACTATTCTGTGAAAAGTGACATTTGGTTTCTTAAAGAAAAAATAAATTTAAACAAAACAAGAAAAATAGGAGTCATCACATTCTGATTTTATTCCTGAACTGCAAATTTGCAAATGTCCTTGGTGAATTTTGGTGTTATAATGAAATCTTAGCATATTGCTTGAATATACCCCCATGAGATGATAGCTGAAACAGACATTCAAAAATCCTGAGAATCTTTTAAGTCAGGAAAGAAAAATTTGAAATTTCCAGTATGAATGTAAAGTACCTGTTATGGTACTCAGTATTTATATGAAAATATTAAAAACATTACTGTGGAGGTTCCATGGTTAAAATTATGTCTATGCAAAGCACACAGGCCGAAAACCAAAGTGGAACATGTAAAGGAAAATTTATATAGCTTACAAAATTTATATAACTGTTCTATCTGTAATAACTTATACATGCATCACGGCTGCATGAATCTTGAGCAAGAGACTGCCAACACATTAAATATTTCACTTATTGTACTTTCATGTGATGATTTATTTTATCATTTGGGAAGTTTTGTCTTTTCATTTCTCACATCTGAGCGAGCACACACCAACAGCAAGTTTCATTCTAAGTTGCATTTTATTTAATAGAAGCTTAAAAAGCATACAATTTAAAGTTCTGTAGTCTGCCTCATGGCAGTTGCATTAAATGGCAGCTGTTTTTCCTATAAAGGTCAAGCCCTGGAAACAAAAGATACAAACACAAGAAAATAAAAACAAATGGGCTTATAGACAGCTTTTAAGTTAAAAGCAAAGAAAAACATGTTTCATTCTTTCTAAATGAAGGGATAGACATGCCAAAAAATGTTTTACAGATTAATATATGCCAAAAAAATTACTTTAGTTCACAAGGGTGACAATTCAGAAAATGTAGACCTTCTTGTCTTAGTTTTGGTATCCACTGTGCAGAATGTTTACAGTGGAGCAGTACATATGTGCACCTGCTATTTTCAATGAGAATTCAATTCATGTGGCCAAAAACTTTTAAGAAACAGATTATCCCAAGAAAAACTTTCAGAGGAAAAGCTAAGCAAAAAAAGAGACAAATTAGTTGGAGTAGGGATAACAGACAACAGTTTGTAGTAATACAATGCTGCATTAAAGAACATGAACATGTTTAACCTCCATGAAGAAATATGTCACTTAATAATATGTTAATATATGAACTAAGGGAATGGCATGAAGCTGTGTCAGAGGAGGTTTAGACTGGATATTAGGGTAAGGTTCTTCACCCATAGGGTGGCTGGGCACTGGAACAGGCTCCCCAGGGAAGTGGTCACAGCACCAACCTGACAGAGTTCAAGAAGTGTTTGGACAATACTCTCAGATGCATGGTGTGATTCTTGTGGCTGTCTTGTGCAGGGACAGGAGCTGGATTGATGACCCTTGTGGGTCTCTTCTAACTCAGGATATTCCATGGTTCTAAGTTTTATTGGATTTCATGTTCCTCTGAGAAATAATTTCTCACATGGGCAAAACCTATTTAATAAATTCATTAATTTGCCCTCTATGTCCAAAAACTCTCTTCTTTCAACTGGCAACATTTAAGCAGCACAAGATATCAAAATGGCTAAAACTAGTTAATTGAAGATTCCCTAGTTAGACCAAATCTGTAATCTGGCATCTCATGCATTATTTATGCCCATTAATTTTGGCATAGGACATGAGAGGACTCCTCATTTGGCAAGAGAACAGACTACACTATAATAACTAACAGCATGAATGTTACAACCCTATGTGTGTCTGAAGCTTCTTTTAAATTTCTGTAAATTAAATAGGCCTGATTCCCTTAGACTGAGAAAATGTCAAAGACAACCAGGGGGCCAGCTAACTCTGGAACAGCCCATCATTCTTTTCTGTTCTGTGCCTGTTTAAGTGCAGGATACCTGGACTGTTGTATTTTTGATTGATAATATCATATACTAACACAGATTCACCTCGTTATACTTGCAATCCATCTCGTTCATGAGGTTCTTTAATAAACTCCAGCCTCTTGGTAAGACAGCCATAATCAATGTGCATAAACTAATTTTTTTATTAGTTATAATTATATGAGGTCATTTTAATTGGTGCAGCTGGATTGATAGATAGCTCTGTAATTGTTTTCAAAGACACAGACAGCTATAATACAATTAAGTGACAAAGGATTGATCCTTGCTACACCAAATCAATTTAAACTGATGGCATGCAGAAAGTCACAGAAAAGCTCAACAGACTTTAGGATTAGGCCTAAACTAAAATCAGCTCACAGACTCTCCCCATTTTTCCCAAAATTCTTGTTTTACTTTGTATTTAATAAAAAAATATTTTAAAATGTAGAGTTACAACTGGTTTTTTAGGTTTTTTAACACATTAATACCACATAGACATTTAAGAAAGCCATTGACACAGTCTTGTCAATAGTTTGGATTTTTTGTTGGTGCTACAAAGCCAGAAGGCTAAAATGTCATCTAAAATTGTGAAAAATCTAACCCTTTATTTCAATGTGACAGATGTACTTGCCCTGAGCACTAAAAAGGCGTAGCTAATTACTGATACTGTTGCAGAAAAGGAACTCTGACAGTCACGATCTATGAACAAATTTGTCTTCCAAGTGACAAGTCAAACAGAGGTTACAGAAGATCTTGGGCACTGGGTGGGTTATAAAAAAATTTTGCACATTCATTTTTATTGCTGTAGGGGAAATATTTCACCTTCAACTCAGATGATGTCAGAGGTCCTTCCATGCTCATAATCTTTCCATTAAAGGCCCCAATATTTATTTCTATATGCTGGCAAGAGGTCTATAATCAAACATATTTTTGAACTATCATTTTTCCTAAGTTATTTCATTATCTTTTTTATGATACAGTATCTATTTTAGTGATATCAACTAATGAATAATTAAATCATGCATAAAAATTCAGCAATTTTTAAAAATTAGAACCTGTTAAAATGCTACAGGTAAATTATTTTAAAGTGACTATTTTCAAACTATCTGAAGTTTTATATCTTCTTATCATTTCAAATACAATGAAGATTTCTGAGAACTTGCATTTCGGTGGAAGTAAATGACAAACTGATGTTAATGAAAAAAAATCAGATAATTCTATTACAAATTTAATTTTTAGTAATATGATTTCTAAAATAAAGTGAAAAAAATAGCTAAAAAATATTTCCATTATCTTTGAGTCTACAGTCCTCATTTTACAGGTGTTTCAATCTTGAGATAAAAATATTCTCATTTTCTTACATCTGAAAAGAGTTCTGATAAGACCAAATAAATATATTGTTCTTTGTGAAGTTGAAATAGTTATTTCTATTTATGATATATGTGAATAGGTATTTCTAATGGTCAAACAGTTTTCTCACTGCTACACTGGCAGGTATAATTTCAGAATGGAAATATAATAGTAATTTGAAGGATTTTTTTAATCAGCATTTACTCTCCTGAAGTACACATATTACCTATATTTATTTCAAAAATATCAGAAATCTCCCATAAAAACTATCACAATGCCTTTGAGTGTAATAGGATTGAATCATTTGGGTCAGATCCCGAATGGGATTAGGCTTCCTGGCACAAAGCATTGCAGCAATTCTGTGTTAGGCAGTGAGCCCAGGTGTGTAATTCAGGGATTTCTTACATTCCCACATTCCATGTACAATGAAAGAGAAAAACTGGCACTTCATAATGGGACAAGAACTGTGACAAAAAATACTTAAACCAGGCAATATGAGCACCAAACCCCCAAAATAATGAAACTTCATTTCTCTTTTCTCCTTTAAGTGCTTATGTCTCACCAAGTTTCTGAGATTAAAACAATTTCTTCCACACTTGTTGCTTATACCACACCAACCATTTGCAATGACTTTTGTTACACTCAGTGAATGCAGCAGGAAACTTCAGTTCAAGAACATAATTGGTTTCATGAATTTCAAATTCACACTTCATATTTCTGATGTACAGATATTAACCACTAGGAAAAAAGCCTGTTTGTTTATTCCCCTTTCATAAATCTTGTGTTAAGGACTGCATAGAAATGCAGCTCCAGTTGGAGCAATGAAGAGTCCTTCTTCCTGAGTTTTGCAGCTTGCTGTAGGTCTTTAACCTCAATTTCAACCAAGAACAACACCAAACCCAGTTCTTCCCCTCGAGGAATAATAATTGTAATCACTACCATTGTGGTAAAATTAAAATAATGCTTTTTTTCAGTATCCCTTTAGTGAATATTTCAGTTTTGTTTTATTCTAAAGCACTATATTACATTAAATAACATTTTAAGAGTATCATCTTTCATTTTGATATCATAGGCTTTTCAACTAATACTTTATCATGGGCTGAGTTGCCAAAAATTATTAAATGAGATTTTTTCTTCTTTTTCAGATTTGCCTATTTGCAAAGGTCCATCACATCTCCGATTTATAGATCCAGTTGCCTCACTGGATTGTGGAGAGCAGAATGCAAGAAACATTCAAACCGAGTCATACCTACTAAGTGAACACCCAGAGAGTGGATGTGCCTCTGAACATTAGACAAATTCAAAGACCCTTGAAATTACAAGTTTTCTCCATTTCTCCTAATTCTCTGGGGGAACTGAGAAGATACCTCTAGCGTGCTGTCCCCAAATGTTATTTTTCATGCTCTGCTGTGACAAAATTAGTGAAAAAGTTCCTCTGCTTGAGTGAGATTTGCAGAGAAGTACTGTGGCGGTCTGTAGACAATATGTACAGGGAGAAGTTGAAGGATTTTCTTTGTAGGTAAAAGGAAAGGATGGGCATGAAAATGGCTTCTACAAAGAACCCTATTAAAGTGGTTATCACTTCTTTATCATTCCCTCAAACCCGACCATCTCCACTGGGGCACAAGTGATCCTTGTCATCTGGGGAACATACACTATTGACATCATGCAAATGTTGTCACCTCTCCAAACAGGGGATATTCTGATTAATTCTTGTTAATTTTACTGACCTATTTTTGCAACCCCAAAATATCCTTTTTAAAATATGCATGCTTCTGCATTGCTAACATACGAAAAAAACAAACAAACAAAGCAAACCCCTCAGCCAGAGTAAAAAATTAAGAGCTCTCTCTTTGCTAAGTGCATGCACCGTAATGTAAATAAAATATATGAATATGCACTTTTCTTTTATGAAAGGCTTTAACCAGATAGATTTTGCTGATAATATTGGGGCAATAACATCCTGCTGTTAAATATTCATTCCTGACTGAACTTCAATTCTCTGTCCTCTCATCTGTGCCAACACAATGCTGGGGTCTTGATGTAAATAGGGCTGGTAAATTAACCCAGACTGAAAATAATTCTTCATTTAATAGGAGCTATAATATGCTGCAGGTAAATCCAGAAGCGTAATGTTAGAGTACTACGTTATGTTCTGATGAGAATTAAATAAAGGGCTAGCTGAAATATTGCTGTCAGCACAGCATCTGCTTGTATGATCTTTTAGTCATAATAATAGTGCTAATTTACAGCATATCGAAGCAGACGTGGAAACTAACACACACAGTGCATCTTCTGAATATTCCCTATGAACTGCTCATGAGCAATCTGCAGGCCAAGAATTTATTCACTGAGGAAATAAATGAATATTTTCTAGGTAATGAATAAATCCACAAATTTTGCCATATGTTTGTGGACAACTGGCGAACAGAAAAAAAGTTGGTGAAATTTAACCCAATAAATAATTCATTACAAATTGCATGCCTATTCTAAATTTAAACCCACAGATTTAACTACCTCCAAGCTCTTTATTATGAGTAGAACTAGCACCCAGTGCCTTCATTCATTATATACTTTGCCATCACCATTGGTTATCATCAAAGGCCTTACATCAAGGCAGTAGAGGAAGAGAGCAGTCCCTTCTGGTTAAAATGTTAAATCAAGGTACATTTCACCTCACTATTTCAGCACTGAAACCATCACCTGCATTTGAACCACCAAGAGACTAAGACAGATCACAGGTATAAAGTAATGCAGTGCATTGGCTACCACGTAATTTGCCTCGACCCCTGCTTTGTAACCTACCGCTACTGAATTTTAGAGGAAAAATTACTAGAGATAGAGAACCTGGCAGAGTGAAAGTCAACATCATCATCTCTCTCCCCACAGGTCAATAGTTCAGCATCATCATTCCAGAAGAACTAATCTCATTTCTGAAACCTATTTCTAAGTGTACAGTGGTTATCTAAAAGAGAATCTGGAGACCTTTTTTGATGCTATCAAATGGAGGAAGTTAAAACAAAGCAAAACAGAAGAATATAGAAATGAACTTCCACTGTACTTTCATGTGGAGAGAAGAGGTATTTAAGATCAACTTTTTACTTAGAGCACATGAATTTTTTGCATAGTCCTTCCCAAGAAGGTCTGCTTGAGTGGCCTGTTTCACCTCATTGACCTAATTGTGGTTTACATCTAATGAATAATAAAATAAAAATAAAAGCTCAGAAAGAGCTTTTATTATCCAGGAAATAAATTAAATTATCCAGGAAACTAAGGTCTTAATTTACTTTCCTAGGAAAGAACAGAAAAAACAGCACAATCTAGTAGTGCACTGTCTTACACAAAATTTTAATATAAACAACTTATAAAATAAGCTTTCTTTCCAGCAGAATTTACATTTTACCCATTTTCCTCATATGATCCTTGCCCAAGTAATACTGCAGATTTGAATGGTTGATGCAGATGCTGGTGTGTGAGTTTTAATTGGTTTGATATGGTTCAAGTCCTGCTGTAGTCTCAGGAGGGAAAAGAGAGAAACGTAAATACTTACTGAACACTGAGGTCTTTTTTGACTCTGCTTAAGATGACAGAAAAATTGGTGCACTTGGAGCTTAGCTGTAAAGATCCTACATTCAGAAAAGACAGAGAGTTCTCAGAAGGGTCATTTAAGGGGGATTTTTATCTATAAAATTCTTTTTATATTATTTCATCCATTAAATGAGTGAGAATCTGCAGATCCCCTACAAAGTCAAAGGTGATTTTAATACATAAATACAGAAAGAATCATTATTATTTTTTTTTTCTTTCCAGCTGCACTGACTGCTTGCAATCTTCAAACTTCCAGTAAAAAGGATCCAAGCTCTAATCTTTAGTAACAAGCATACTCATATAACATCTACTAGCATCATCGCAGCTAGCAGTGGGGGTGAAAATTAAATTTTCAAAATCAATTCTAATACCCCTATACTATCACTCTAATGTAAATCTACCTTTTCAAGTCCTTTTCTTCGAGACTTAGCCTCTTAGGTTGTGTTTCAATTCAAAAGTGAAGAAATTTTGAAGAAATGCTCCAGGCATTTCTGAATTAAATATTTACTATAAGGGTTTATATGACTAGTTCTTGATACATTTACTGTAATGTCTTTAAAAACACTGATTTCAAAAATTTAATGGAGACCTAGATTACCACCAATAACAGCATAAGGTACCCTGAAGAGGTTGCCCATAGATCACCATTAGAAATATGATTTGACACATGTATCCTCAAAAAACCTCTTTGAGACGTTTGACTGCTTTTCAAAAGGCCTCCTTCCACCTTCAACCATATGATTAGCTGAGCTTATTATCAAACTGAAAAAAATTCACATGTACCTAAAGTTCACATGTTTGTATATTTTGGTTAGTTGTGGTCAATGATGTCAGTAGCCAAATGTACATTTCACACCCACAGCAGAAGACTTCAGAACAGCTGTCTCCTTGCCACTCAGTTGGCAGTTATTGCAGCTTTTAAGAAGTATCTCAAGGCATCAGTTTGTTCTTCAGCCCAGCTACTGACATTTTTGTATTACACTAGAGTAATTTCCAAATTAGTATGCCTCTAATCACTGTTGTAGTTAGAAAACTTTTAGAGCATATCTGAATGAGTAAGCAGCACAAAAGGCAACACAGAGGATGTCACTCTCCTCTCCCAAATTGTGATTTTCAAGCTAGTCTCAATTCCCATGTCTTGACTTATGATTCTTGAAGGTTTGTGGTAAAATGCTGCCTTCCTTCTTATAAATAAAATTAGCATTTATTGCCAGAGTCTGATTTTTCTGTTTACAGTGTCTCCAGCAAATGTGCAATAATACCGTCTTGTCTGTTTTCTTTCTGTTAAAAAAATAAAGGAGTTCAAAGAATAAAAATAGTGCAAGATAAATAAAGAAAAAAAAATAAAGTTGGCAAGTGGGAAAAGCAAAATTTGTAAGTCAGAAAGCTAGATAAGACAAAGTAAGAAAAGAGAAGTAAAATTATAAGTAACAAGTCAATCTAAATAATTTAAAGTCAGATAACAGATTTAATTCCTTCTTTCTTCTATATTATTACACTGATCTCAAAAATGTCAGTCCTAACAGACAATATCACTATATTTAAATTATATTTCACTCCTACAATAAAATAAACATAAATTTTAAGACCACATTTCCTAAATAATACATCTAGAAACCTACATGTACTTAGCTTTTCAGAAATTCTTATTCAGAATTTCTGAGAAATAACTATAAGGTGAAGCCACCCAGACATATTAGTCAACCAAAGTTTAGAACAGCACTTTGAGTTTTCACACATTTCATTTACCTTACTCATGGCTCAAGATAATCAAGTACACAGGGTTACTCTAAGGAAAAGGAGGTAATATTAATTAATTGTTTTAAATTATTTTTCATTATTATGATGCATAACTACCAGGCTATTTCAATTTAATTACACTATTATAACAGTGCTTTATACATAGGATTTTAATTACCCAAACATTTTGAATATGCAGAATATATTTGTGGAATAACTAAGACATCATGAAAAAATCAACATAAAGAGAACAAAAGACAGACAAAGCCTATTTCTGATAATCAGATAGTGAGAGATGATTGCTGGCAAACTGTCAAAATAAGGTCCTAGTATAAATGCATGTAGTATTACAAAACCAGAACTCGGAGCCAATGAAATTCAGCTCCTAACACTTGGCAGTAGGTCACATTTTAGATTTTGCTATATTTAGGGGCTTGCCCTTTCTTATTTATTAGGTAGTCGCTTACGCATTTGGAAACTGATAGGTCATTACTGACAGGTTTTAGTGCATGAACACAGACTTGCTTTCCAGTTTATCCAGTGTAGCTGTTAATGGTAAGCCTCAGAGATAGGGAAAAGTACATCCAATAATAAGAGTAAGTAGGTTCTGTGCCGATTGTGTTTTCCCTCATTTCTCTAAAGTGGCCAGTATAATATGTTATAGAAGTAAATTTCGGCTCTGATCAGCAGTAATGGAGGTCAGGCTTTGGCAGTTATATAAATCCAAAGAGGTTAACTAGCCCATAAAAAATAAGTGCTGAACTGTTCATTTTTTCTGTGGGTTATACTGCTAGGTGACTTGCTTTTCCTCTTATAACCATTTTATTACAAGTTTCTACAGCAAAGAAAATGCTAAGTGATTTCTGGAGAAGACATGAACAATAAAAGTCACTGTAACTTTTTCATGACAGAAAATATTTGTGTATAACAGAATAACCCATATAGAGTTCTATTAGTTTTTTTCTACAGTGAAAAAGTAAAAAATAGATCAGATGGAAGGTTTCTATATTTAGTAATGATTTTTTAAAATAACAGGTGAAATACATCCTTTTTTCCTGATGGTATATTTGATTTTGTGATTACAATAGCTTTTGAAAATATGGTGGGATTGGTTGGTTGGTTGGTTGGTTTTTTGTTCCTGAAGCCAAGGAATAACATAGAAGCCTGGGAATGAACTATTAACTTCCATTTTCCACTGACCAATGATGGGCTGTTAGAATTTAACCTTTTATTATTTTTTTCATAAAATATGCAGTCTTTCCTCACAACCTTACACTAGACTTACTTTCTGCAGTTATTTCATTTCACTCAGAATTACGCTGGGAATTTTCCCTGTTTTGTGTGAATGAAAAGTTTGTACGTGGGCTAAACTTGTGGCAGTAGAACCTTTCACTTGTGAGAGGCATTTAAATCTTCTTTATGACCCTTATTAAACAGGCATATCTCTTCAGCTTCCAAAACACACACCATTTACAAGCCAAAAGTTATACACTTGGGTTAGCATATCTTTAGATGATTTCTTCTGGAAACAGGAGGGAAAATTAAACAGTATTTAAATTAATTTTATATTTCCCACTCTCAGAAAAATTTTGACAGTGAACTTAATTTTCATTACATATGGGATCAGGTATACAGTGACTAGAGCATTTTGGAAATACATAATTCCAGATTTGCATATATAGTCCAACCAGTTAGCAGAATTGTTCATATGATAAATATTTAAGGGTTTTACTCTTAAGGCATGGAAATCTTTAAAGTGGTAAAATCTGGCACAGTTCTGAAATAAGCAGACTATCTAGCAAAGCATTTTGCCCTTTTTAATTTAATCTTCTATGTTTATCAAAAATAGCTTAAATAATCAGACCTTAGGGTTTTGAAGTTGAATAAAAATTTTCAAGAGGAAGTGGTAACACTGCACAGTTTATATTCTGCACAGTTTACTGAATTTAAAGAAGGGTTTTACACTTCCAGTTGTTGCATCCATCTCTGTCATTGACATTTCTCAAGGAAGCTGAGCTATCTCAACTTTTTTTGTCTTTTAACTCTTCAGTCTTTTTAGGCTGTAAAGCCTTCTAGATCAGCATCTAGCTTTAATAGAGTGTGCAAGTAGATCCTTGTGTGGTGGACCCCCATTGTGTAGCTGTGACCTCCGGCTGGTGTCGTTGTGCAGATGGGAAACAAGAGCTGCAACATCACAGGCTGGAGTTCTTCCATGCAGATTACAAGTCTCCCAAGAAGTTCCTTATAGCTTTGCATAAAAACAACAGAAACTTCGTAAAGGCAGATAATGGTTTCTTCACAGAATAGTAGGAATATCACAACAGACAGGGTATTAAACAAGAATACTAAGCATATATATATGAAATGGGAGATATCCTCAGATAAAGTCAATATGATAAATAATCACTGTTAATCTGAATGTATATCTGTGCAGAGAATGAAATTATTTTTAAACACTGAAATCAATGGGAACTTCTGCTTAAAAACTGATTGTGCAGCCATGTTATCAATAGTTTACATTTATTTGCTCTATAGTCTGAGATTTTCACTTGATTGTATTTTGAATCAGGTGTCGAGCTTCTAGAATTGCAGCCCAAACTCATTCTTATGTGGGGTAACACTTTTTAAGTTTCATTTCAGGCAAGTTCTACTCAGAGTAATAGCTACATAATTTGATTTAATACAATTCTCCTAATGGAAATTAATTATTCTATGATCACATACCCTATTACCCCCCTGAAGACCAGAATTTCTCAACTGGAATTTTTTAATTGAATGTGGTAGCTCTGGAGTTCTTTATTTAGCAGTAGGTTCTGCTTCATACACAAAATCTTTTTGAGTAGTCTACTTTAATACTTTGGGAGGGGGTTGCTCTCTACCAGAGAATAAAAATACTTGCCCTTGCTTAAGTCCCCCTAAGACAAGACGATCTCAAGGACTGATATATTGCTCTACATATTTCAACCTTCTTAATACACAAACCAAATCAGTAAGGTTCTGTTTTACCATACCTCAGCACACAGAAGGTGACAGGCAAGCTTACATAAACGGAGAAGAACAGAGAAATGTAAAGAAAATCAATAGCCTGAAACACCTGAAACACTTGAAATATTGTTTTGAATTTATGCTGATTGCCTGTCAGCTGTTCTTTGCATGTTAGTTTAAATTTTTCCATGAAGATAATGAAAAGGACCTAAAAGTGGACTGTACGAACCACAGATCTGATTCAGAGTAGCTATTCTGCTGAAGACCTGGGAAAGGTTTTGCAGTGTTTTTGTTGTTGTTTTGCTGGGGTTGTTATTATTATTATTATTATTTATTTCTAGCACTGTCTTGTCCAACATATCTTTTTCTGATAAGAAAAATTTTCTACAGTATCAACGGTGAGGATTGCCAAACATCTTTTTTGTGTGATCATATCAAAGTTACACAGGTTAAAATTAACCTGTTCATAACTCCACACCCTAGCAAAAATCAAACTTGATCACCATAACAAAATAAAAAGTAGTGTATCAAAAGTATAAAATGTGTAATGTAGACTTTAAATAAAGACTTTAAGCTCCCTAAAAGCAATGGTACAATATACAAGATAAACACATTTGGCTTATATCAAAATATAAATCAGCATATAAACTGATTTAATAAGAAAATAAATCTTCTTGGAAATTATTGAAGAAAGGAATAATTTAGTGCATTTTAAATTGTAACTCGTTCTTATATTATTAAAATCGAGTCTAAAGCTACTCCAAATAAAGAATTCTTTTCTGTTCTTCTGCATTTTTAATTCTATAAACAAATATTTTCATTATTAGAAGTAATAATTACACAAAAAGGTTTTATTAACTGGTAATATGAATGAGGGAATTTTTAAAATAAACAAAATTGAAGAGCAAGTATATTTTCTCCCTTCTCTAAGAATTGCTTGTCCTAGTTTTGAGCTTACTGTAAGTCTCTCATACTCACAAAAAAACCCCTCTTCATTGCGCTGTTAAGTCTGATTTGTAAAAGGCGGGGTGAAGAGTTCAAGCAGGCATCTAAGCACACCCTGAACAAAATAGCTCTGATTCCTGTACTGTACGTGAACAAACAAGAGATGCATCCCATCAGACTCTCGACAGATCTGTCATTGTTTACCATTAGCTCTGTCATCTTCACTTGCCTTGTCATTCTGTGCAGCAGGGCAAGGGTTGGCCCGCTGCCCAACTGCTGATGTGCAGAACTGACTATCTCCCAGCCTCGGTAGATGCTGCAGACGGCATAATTCCTGATGAAAGTGTGCTCCCTAGTGTTACCGTGCTACAAAGGCCAGGGAGCTCCAGTTAGGAAGGCAGAG
The DNA here is from genome assembly GCF_000691975.1 of Corvus brachyrhynchos. Taxonomy (NCBI): domain Eukaryota; kingdom Metazoa; phylum Chordata; class Aves; order Passeriformes; family Corvidae; genus Corvus; species Corvus brachyrhynchos. The sequence goes on along the minus strand of NW_008236973.1, from coordinate 978,425 downwards.
AGGGAAAAAAAGATCTCCAAGTATGACTTTAGCAGATCTTCCTGTTTCTGGAAGGCTTACCCTGTTCAGGGTATCTATGTTATTTTGCATTTATTTTGGAAAATAAAAACAAGTTCAGGAAATTTTCTCTTTTCTTTAAAAAATGTAAGAAATATTTCATTGCTTATGACTCAGCAACAACTTTTTAGTCTGGCATAATAAAGATTCTGTGCTTAAAACAAATTCAGTGACACATTAGTGTCTGATTTTTTATACTTCTCAATGTGAACAGTGGCTTCCGATTTCCAGAGACATTTTGATTATCAGCTTTCTTAAAACAAGGTTCAAAAAACTCAGGTGTGTTGGTGGCTCAACTGCTCCTTTAATCAATTGCACCTGTTGTATATTACAGGATGAAAGTTTAAACATTATGTTTTTAACTCAAACTCCTGAAGGACAGAGTTATCCATATTCAGCCCTTGTGCACTGAGCCTAGGGTGATGACAAGCCATCCAACTTTCAGCCTTTAAATTTAAGCAAGATTAAAGACCACGCTTTTAATTTGCCATCATAATGCTGTGTATAGTGGAGTGAGAGACAAATCTCTCAGGTAGTTGTCCATTTTAGCCCCATAAGAAAATCATTTTAGTCTGGAATACATTGCCCTATCACCAGATTAAAATAGATGTTGAATTTTCACATGACCAAAGTCAAACAAGGTGAAATCTGCTGTAAGTGCTAAGTCATAAAATTTTTATGTGGTAAAATGTGAATACACCTTTTATGTGTAAAATTTTATATTTGCTCGTTTTTCACAGATGTACATTGCTGCACAAAGCGCCTCCACACCGGGGGAATAAAACAACACAGTATCTAGTGATGTGAATGCACATAATGCCAGAACTGTTGACTGTGGTGAAGTCATCCCAGAGGCACAGCACACAGAACTGAATCCAGGTCAATGAAAGCCATAGATAGTCCCACAACCGTCCAGCGCCTCTAACAGAAACACTTATGCTGGTGACATCACAGTCTTCTGTACAGTGACAGTGTCACAAAGACAAAATGATAATCTGATATCACAAGTAGCAGGAGAGCGCTTTACAAAGAGGAAGTTTAAAGAGTTTTCTAAGAATATTATTTTTGAAGAGCAAAACATATTGAACAAATCCTGTATTTAAGTGAGAGTTTAGAAAGAGAAAATGCTACCATCATGAACTTCTCCCATCATATAATTAATACCTGGTAGAGTTTTAGGCATCTGCTTTGCAGGCACAATCACTTCCTTAATCATCCAAAGGAAATTATTTGCCTCTACCAGAATAGTAGCAAGAAGGAAGCCTATATTTTTCAAATGTAGTTAAATGATTAATACTGATATTCCTACTCACAGATAATAAATAACTTACTATGCAAATTGCCCAGCTGAGTATAATAGCAATATCATAAGGGTGAGATGATATTTTCTGGAATACTTTTCAAGTTCTGACACAGTACTGGAAAACCTGAAGACTAAATAAGTGATCGAAACTCAAATTTTCTGTGTTTCTCTTATAAAAACCCACATTACATTTGCTAACATATTCAAGCAAACATTTCAAGAGATTTGCTGACCATTACATGGGCTAGGGAGCTAAGTATAGCTTAACATCTATCAAAAATTAAACTGTCATTATGATTATGTATGTGATGGAATGCATAATAGCTGATATCTTAGGGTCCTTTCCAATTAAATATTTATCTAGTCAGCAGATGTGTGGGAGACTCAAAATTATGTTCTTTTTTCCTTCTTTTCTGATATTGCAATCAGTTGTTACAAATAACTGCCATCAACAAAGATTCACATTTTATTTCATACAGGAAATACGAACTATGAAAAAGTATTGACATAAGCTTACGTCTTCACATAATGTTATATGCCAATATTTATTTTGATATTTAGCCATGTAAAAGGAACTAAAGTCTTAAAATTTCATATATATTTTTACTTAGAAGATCCTGGTTATCATTCAGAGAAGGAGTAGGTGTTTAATACATGCTACTGTCTACTGCCTGAAAAAACAAAATTTAAAATTCTCCTGCAATATGTTCAATTAATAAAGGAGACATTTAGGAGTAGATAATTATGTAGGTATTATATTCATCCCTCTTAAAAATTTCTTCAAAAATATTTTCTAGTTAATTTCTGAGAGCAGGGGAGTTTTCTCATGTCTCCTGTATTTTGGTATTTCAGTCTTTAGTATCTCGATGTTGCCACTGCTTAACAGAAAATAAACAATATTTTCTTGGTAAAAAATGCTCCTTATCCCACAGTACTTACCCTCCAGGGAGAATATTTTAGAATTCCTTTGAAATCATTGAGGTTTTATGGTATCACAAGGAGACCCATCATATAGTAGTGTAGATTCTTCTGAATTTTCAATGTAACTTTAACATTTCAGTATATATATATTTGACATATTAGGGGAGCGTGGAGAGGGCACTGTACCTATACTTTCTTCTTTTAATCTTAGCACAAGTTTAGTGTTGAAATTAAATCAAAGGGTAGAGGTCACTAAGAAAATTTAACATTGGAAACTCAGCAGACAGACTAACGGCAAGAATGTGTTTCCTTAACACTGATGTGGGGGAAGCAAACCTGGGGAAAGATGAAGTGGTCTCCTCAAAGGTTTTAAAGGCCTTTGAATCCATGTAATATAGTGATCCTGGTTAGTATCTGGTACTCTCTATTACTTCATTTGGGCTCCAATGTTACTTTTAAATGTGGGGGATTTTTTGCCTGTTATGTTTTGTTTCCACATGGGTTTAAACAGTCCAGAATGTAATATCAGAAGGATTCCCATCCGATATGGTGTTTCCTATTGAGTAAGAAATTAAAAAATCCTAGATGACTTTCACATCTCAAAGACTCCACATGGAAGAGAAAGAAAATAGGACAGGAAAAGCCATGCTGATGTCTTACTATTTCATCAGTTTCTTTACTTCTCATGCTAGTTAATATATGCTAGACTTTGGTATCAACCTTTACAAAGACAAATTATTCTATTGCATTTCTAAGTGCCCTCATGCAGTAAACAGGGAACTACATAGAGGGAAGTACTCTTCTAAGGGACACATTTTCATATTTGGAATAGGGACACAAGTCAACTCATCCTCCCAGTATCTAAATGTGATCAGTAGTTTTTTCAATCATCACTGAATTATTCAGTTTATTATAAACAAATTATTTCATTTTCATTAGTCTTACTGCCTTACTCAAAACTTTTTACAATGTTAGGTGTTCTGCTTTTATGTACTATAATTTTTATAATTTTAAATTAATTTATTTTAACCTTTTAATTTGCAATTTATGGATAGCAAACAGAGTCGGATGTGTGACCAATCTGACCTATTTATTCAAAGGATAATTTAAGTCTTTTAAGATGGATGCAAGAAACAAACTATAACTAGTGGCATAAATTCCTAACACCACTAATTATTTAAAGTTTAATATTTTATATATACCTGCATTTAGTTTCTTTTTTGCCTGTCCTACACATTCTACAAGGCAAAAGTTATATTTTCAGTAAGTTGCTGTAGTCCACAGTTCTGTTGCACTTTGAGTGACTTGCCCTTATCCTTCCTTTTTTCTGCCAGCTGCGGGGTTCATCTAGTGCTCTATCATTGCCCAAAAAATATGAAGGCCTGTTTGATTTTAAAATTTATATCCTACAAAATGTTTATAGTGACCCTTGGATTTTACCTCTTGGTAACAAGATACTGAAATGCTTTCTTCTAGCAATTGACTTCATAACAAAGCATACAAATCACTATTTTCTACCCATACACCTCCTAACAAGTTCTCTAAGGGTTCAGTCCAAATGAAACTCAGATCGGGATTTGGGTTCTGTGGTAGGCCTCTACTTCTCTTTCCACTTAAGATTTGAAATTGTACAAACAAGCATGAAAAACTAATGCCTGTTGTGCAGTACATTTTAAAGGTAAAAACACAAAACAATCGCTTAAAATTAAAAAAAAACCGAGAACATTACATGTGGGAATTAATTTGATTAATGTGGTTCATAGTATATATTTGGGGGGAAAGAATTACCTTAAATCCACTATTTCAGTGGACAGTATATTGTACAAAGTATGTAACAGTCAGCTGACACTCACAATGAATAGACTGTTTTAATTTAAGCTGAACTTGCTTTTCATGATAAATGGCATGATGATAGTATTATAGATAGAAGATTTATGTATGCTTAATTTTATTATAATAATGCTATGGAGTATTGGTTTTGGTGCAGATTTCTCATATAATCCTCAAACAATTTATACTAAGGCTTAACAAACAGAATCTAATTTACCCGTTATTCCACAGCAGGATTCACATACCTTTGGGTAATCTTTTCCACCAGTTCCCTTCTTTTTCTTCCCTACCCTTCAGCTTAATAGGTAGGTAACCTTAAGTGCACAGCCATTTTTAATGCAAAAAACAAGCCTTTATATCAAAATGTGTATGCAAAATTCATCTCAAAGGCTGAATGGAAAGAATGTGGTAAACTTCCTGGAAAGTGGGAGGTACTATCTGAATTAAAAAATTATTTTCATCTGTAGCTATCATGATCTGTGGTGCTGCTGTGTAGTGGAGCAAGAGGAACAAATAGACAATCTTACATTTTTACTTTTTATCACTTGCACTTTACAGACATGAGCATGATTTTCAGAATGGAGTCTTATAGATAAGACTCTTTCCAGAGGCTCTATAAGAATACTTTTATGCAGTTTTTATGTTAGGAAAAGTCCTTGTTTCAAAGCATTCCTGGTTGCATTTTAGAAAAATCTCTGGTTACAGTACTTTTCCACTGGCAAAGAAACATAAATTAATATTTCTTGCTGAATAGAAAGCTAGGATTATTGGTTTTTGAAAAGTCCAAAGTATTTTTGATGGGTGTAATTTTGGGTCTTCCCAGTTCTGAAGACTTCTTTTCCCCAGTTTTGAAATAAGTGTGCAAATACCTGAAAGAAGGTTATAGCCAGGTGGGAGTCAACCTCTTCTCCCAGACAACTAGGACAGGACAAGAGCACCAAGGTAGGTTAGGATGGGAAATAAGAAGGAATTTCTTGAGAGAAAAGGTGATTAAACATTAGAATGGGCTGTCCATGGAGGTGGTGCAATCACTCTCCCTGGAGGTGTTTAAGGACAGACTGGACGTGGCACTCAGTGCCATGGTGTATCTGACATGGTGGTTTGGTCATAGGTTGGACTTGATGATCTCAGAGGTCTTTTCCAGCCTAATTGATTCGCTGATTCTGTAATGCTCTTCAAAAGGATGTTTCTTGGTCTATGGGAAGCCAAAAGTAAAGGTTCTATACCAGTTCACAGCTCGACAACGTGCCGTATTCACAGCGTGAATCTGGTTTAACTTCTGGATCGCTTTGACTCACACCCAATGGAGAAAAAAGGAGAAATGGTTTTATCACTCTGTTCCTACACACCCAGTCTGATGTATGGAGATTACCAATGGCTCTGAAGTTTGCATCTGCTTCTAAACTTTCAAATTCTCACCTCTTCTCTGAGAGTTTACAAGACTTTCTAGGAAAGAAAACTTACACCTAAACTATTCTGAAGAGAGGGATATCTGCCTTTCCCATACCTTTTTTCCACTTGTTGGTGGGATAGTGCAAATATGGTCTGCAACCATATAAAAATGTCCCAAATTTTGAATGTATTTACCTCTGTGAACTTCCTGCTGTTAGGCAAGACCAGAATTTTGAACAAAAAATGATTTGATTTCCTGCAGTGAATGAGGATTCATGGCTATTCTCATCATACTGTAAGTCCTCCTTCTTATTCTTTCTGAAGTTGTTTTGCTCCACATTACTCTCAGGCCTGGCCCTTGTCATTCAAGGCGTCATTTAATGTATTAGAATAAACAGTGCTGTCATCACAATCAACATCAGTAGTTCTGTTTGACCTCTGGTTTTATAATGTTTCAATCTCCCTTAGAAATTTAAGGTCAGATAAAATTTTAATATTTTTGACATTTGAAATTATAAGCATATGTTTAGGACACAGACAAGAAGAAAAATACTGAAACTTAGTTAAAGGTTTTGCAAAGAAAATATCTCTCTTTTCTCCCTTTGTAACCATTACTAAAACCACAAAATAAACCAAATTAACCAACCAAACAAAACTTTCTCCAGCTAGTTACTCTTATGTAAAAAGGTTTTTTGTGAAGAAATACATTTTAGGGAAAAATGTAGGAGAAAAACAACTGAAAAATAAAGCAGTTGATAAAAGGACTAGAGGAGCTAAAGAGAGATGAAGAATAAGAGGGGAAAGGAAAATTTATCATTAACCATCATGAAAATCTTTCTGACTGTGAAATTTTTAAAGATTGTGAAAATATACCAGTAAAATAATAAAAACATTTTGGGACTAACTATTGCTATAAAAATTCAGGCAGGACTTAACAGGCTGTAAATCCATCTCTACATCTTAATACCTAGAGGTCTTTTGCAATTATTAGTGCAGATGTCTATTCAACATAGAATTTTTTTCTGAACATCAAATGGCCATTCACATAGTTTTGAAAATCAATAATGTTTAAGATTTACCCTGAGAATCACAAAAAGGGCCATCAAATCAAACCTAAATTTGAGGGACTCTGCTCTGACAGAATATAATATTTAAATGGAAGATTAAGCTACTATTTATCAAAATCAGGCCTTTGTGGCTGAAGATTGTGTGGCAGAACAGTTTTCAGAGAACACTGCTCCCTGGAGACAACACATCAGGTACATCCCTGAACATGAGAGGCCCCAGCAGTGGCCTTTCTATACACATCCTAACTTTTCCTTCCATGGGGCTTCCATTTTCCAACATCTGAATGCTGAGTTTTAGCTGCCCAGAAAAGGAAGAGCAATCATGAGGACCAGATAGGAGTGTGCTGAGCTTAGATGAAAGCAGACGACTGGCGCATGTTCAACTCTCAAGCCCTTCTGAAGATAGGATAGGGCATATATGAATCCATGGTTTGGAGTTCACCAATCATGCTGTCTGCCACAGAGATAAAATATCAAAATGTCAGGATTCAGAATCTGCAGCCTTGGGGTTTAAAGTTGTTCTGTACAGAGGAAAAGAATGTATTTATTGCTCAGAAATGGAATATATATATGAGCACATATAGGATCCAATATAGAGAATACAAGAAGTTTTGCCAAAAGGATTCAAAACTCTTGAAGTGAAACCCAGCTGCTTTGATATTTTGGTGCAAAAATTGAGGCTTGGTCTCCACCATCTGAGGTTTTGCAGTAGCAGTTCACTCAGCTCAGGTTTCATTGTAACCTCCTGGTTTTACTTATAACCAACTATTACACATTTTCTTTTGGTAAGGAATATTTTTTACTTGGTTTCTGCCCAAGTCAAAATGACATTGGAAAATCTGAGCAAAGTCCAGACATATGTTTCAATTAGATTGAAGGGGTGGGGGAAGGAAGGCACTAGACTTTTTCATTAACAAACTTATTTTAAAATTACAGTCTGTGAACTAGAAAATGCTTTTGTATTTTTGCTGAAAAATATTTGCTTGTGTAATGAAGAATTTAAAGGACAAAAAAAAAATTGAACTTAAAGCAAAAAAAAAAACCTAACAAAAAAGGAAAACCTAACAAAAACAAAAAGATACACAAAAGCTTGACTGAACTAATTCTTGTATTACAATACAGACACACACAAACACACACCAATTGTATATACCAAGCAATGATTCTACAAATCTTCCACTGTGCCAGATAGCTCTTAAGCCAATCAATGGGTGGAGACAGGAGCGAATGGCTCCAAACCTGAATCATTGCTGAGGAAGCAGAAGCATGTCAGCACACTTTTGCCAAAGCACAGTAGTGCCATATGTTACAGCAACTTGTCCCTCTACTGAGCTATGCTAAATAATGTTCTACAAGGCAGAGAAACTACAATTTAAAGTGGAACATTTTATTGAGGAACTTGAGGGAAGCATTTTAGGTGGCAGAGAGTGGGAAGAAGGGCAATTCATTCAGAAAGTATTACAGAAAATCTGGAGTACATTGTCAGTGTAAGAGGCATGTCTCTGATTTTCACATTTTCCCTGAGTTTTGCCAGTTTATGTGCATTTGCCCTTCAAAGTTAGATGCAATAGGTCAAAATGCATGGTTCTGGACAAGACGTATCCTGGAGACAATGACTAAAAAAAAAATGAGAAGCCTGTAAGTAAGTAGACAAAAGAACTTTTGAAAAGCAGTAGCTCAGTAAAGGGTCTTTAGAGAGATAAAGATTTCATGTGACTACTTAAATACCAGTTAGTAATACAGGATCTCCATTTGCATCTGCAGCTGATCTAGATTGGATCATTTATTTAAAGCACTATTCATTCTTGTGGTTCTGGGGAAGAAACTAACTTGTCTGCTCCTTCAGAGCATAAAGGTCATTCTAAAAATAAAGTGCATACAACGTAATAAGAGTACAATTACAAACTGAATAAGGAAGATAACGATTAACATTTTGAAATATCATAGAATCATAAGTCAAAGATAGAAATACATGCAACGGGGAGTTCCATTAAATATTTAATTGCTTTTTAGGATTAGTTCTTCAACACACACATACACTTGCTTTCACACATGCACACGGAGTTTCTACTTAGTGTAAGCCAGCAATTAAATTAGTCACCACTTAGCAGGTCATGGTCTGCTAAGACAACTTCAATTGTTTTGTTCAAAGATTAGTGACTTTGTTATTTTTAAGCCCATTCTCTAGCATCAAAACCTGAAAAGACTAACAGATGACGGTCTTGTAAAATTGAACCTTTTTGGCTTTTAGAAAGAAGAAAGTAGTAGTGAATATGAAGAGCATTGAACACATCTCAATGCATGCATGCTGACAGGAATGAGTTTTACTTATCTTGGTTTACCCCTCCAAAATAAATTTAAAAAAAAAAAAAAAAACCAAAGGTGGAAAGAGATAAGAAGTCATTCTCTAAAGAGAAAAAAAAAAATTCTCACCAAATTAAAATATAATAAATTTATTTCATTCCTAAACAATCTTTCTGATCGCTAAATCTATACAAGGAAAGAAACAGAAAAAGCCTCCTACTATAAATCCATTTTGTCCTTATAGAACTGTGACAGCAGAGAATGGAGCCATTTACTGAGTTTTCATTTTGCTAACAGTTTTTCACTACATTGCTGGAAGGCACTCCTCATTTTAACACCACCATTTGCAATTTAAAACTGTGCAATTTATCAAGAAATTGTACTAATAAGATTAAATCTTTTCTGCTGGCTTTGAATAGAATTCATTACATAAAATGAATTTGATCCAAAACCAGTATCTAGACCACTGTTTGTAAATTGCTTAATTTTCCTGTCTGTATCTGGACAGCACTTTAGTTTCCCTTAGGCAATAGCAGTCATTTTCTGCAAGTGGCAAGATACTGTCTGTCAACCACATCTGAAAGCCTCAGTAATATATTTGGCATTTGGTTTCTAGCTTCAAGTCAGAGAGCGGGAAAAAAAAAGGAAGAAACAAGTGCATTGTCTTTAGTCAAACAGGAGTGTTTTCCTGTCGTAACTCTGCAATTCCTCATGAAATAATTTTGAAATATTTCACATATTCTCTTTTACCCTTATGATTTCTAAATTGTTGTGGGAATTTTTTTTCCTCCTGAACCTTCAGTAGAAGTAGTTCTACTACTGATTTTTCTCCCAAAAATCAGTTTAATGTTGGATTGCTGATTTTGGGGATTAAACCAAAGGCAGATTCTTTAGTGGCACATTCTGCATAATTTCTGACCAGAAATAGTAAAGGAATAATTTCAGTTTACAAGTCCAGCTGTCTTCCTAGGAAATCAGGAAGCATACTTGAGGTGCAGCATGTCTTTCAGCTTGGAGTTCAAACCAAAAGTGAGCATATTGCCAGCTTAGCTGTTCAGAGACAGCTGGCAATAACCTTGCTAGTAGTGTATGCTGAAAATAAAGACAAATAAAATGTAAAAAAAAAAAAAAAAAAAAGCACTTAAATTTCAGTACTTAGGAAAAATTTTTATTTCAGAAAAGGTATATGAGCCTTAAGGGAAGGGTTAACATTTCCAGTGTGTCTTTGAAAATCAGCTGTCAGCTAAGATAAGGAGTATGTGTTGTCTGGCCTTAAACTTAAAAGCTGGCTGGCCCTGTACTGTATTTTCCACAACTGTTTATGACTTACTGAAAGAACTTGCAAAAGTCATCTGGCCAATCTGTTTCTATTCCCAAAAGACCAAAGCAAAGCTAATGCACTTACCTTTATCCAGGACTCCATAAGCCTTAGATGTACTTAACCCCCTGTGTGATACTAGCAGATACCATTATTTTCAGTTATTTTGGATCAGATTCTGTCATCAGTTCTACTCCTATGAATTTGACATCATCAGTGTGTTTTGTTTTTATATTCAAGTGTGTGTAAATAGGAACTGAATTTGCGACATATTTATTTTAAACAGAATTTTTTTTACAAGTGGAAGGGGAAGGAGAAGAGGAAGCGGAAGGAGAAGCTTTACATGAAGATATATTCCCTTGGAAAATATCAAACAAATATTAAACAATACAAATAAGTAATTGACAGAATATTTTAGAAAGAAAACCTTAGCTGTGAACGAAGTTACAGCTCATCTGCAACAAGCCCAGGAGAACAGAGTTGTGGATCTCCCTACTTTTCCAAGCAAACTTTTACATTATTTATATGGAAGAAACCCATTTCCATAACATATACAAGGGAATTTTCTGTGTCTTGCACAGTAATTACAACCTGTGAAAGGTTAGTTTACCCTTCAAAAAGACTATTTTCATTGCACTATTAGTCAAGAATTTACCACATGGCTGCAAGTTTGACCTTTTACTTTTTCTTTTTCCTTTTAATCAATAATCCAGGCAACTTGAAGATATTTTTTGTAAACCTAACTTTGAGTGTGGGGTTTGGTGGGTTGAGAAATCAGGGACATTCCAAACAATCTCTACACAGATGGTCAGATGCAGCATAAGGTGAGAATCAGAAAAGCTGCCACTTAGATACCCTCTCAAAGTTAAGAATAAGCACCTGGTAAGCATGTGCAAGATACTAAACAGGTTTAGAGAGTTTAGAGAGAGTATAGAGTTTAGAGAGAAGAGCTACTGGGCTCTCTTGGCCTTTTTTTTTAATAGCAATAACATATGGATGTCATGTGAGGCAGTAAAAACTGAAAGTAAATTAAAAACAGAAGTGGAATAAACTTTAGAAGAATTAAAAACTGCCAACACAGCCTGATGTCTAAAGTTGATAATGGATTTGTATTTCCTCCAGTACCACTACATTTCCCAGTAAATTATTAGGGTTGCATTTGGCGTGAGGGAGCTCCTATATAATGTATCCTAGTGAATTACAAAGGGACCTGCAAGAAGAAATATATATTGCCTCTTTTTAGAATTTAATATGTTGACTGCCCTCTAAAAATGCAGTCTCTATCAGCACAAATTTAATGCATAATGTCATCTGTTTGGCATATAATTGACTTAATTTAATAATGCATGACAATATTTGATTTGGGATTGCGGTTCATCCAAAGACATTGAAAAGGTGAACACATGCAACAAATAAGAGCACTTTTTTTAAAAAAGAAAGCTTATCACTAGTTTCTGTGTTTAAAGAGACCACTGCCCTACAACAAAAGTCTCTCTTTTATTTATTTTTGTTTAGCCTTCTGTAACCCATCATTTCTAACAGCAGAAGAATTAGAGGAAAAAGAGCTAAAACAACTTTTTTCTCTCCCCCCCATAATTCTGACTTATGTATCTTCTTTATTTTGCTGTATTTTGAGCACAAATCACCTCATATTTTTCCCTGAAAAGCCTTCTTGACCGTTTTGGAAAATTACCAGCACCTGGTGAGGAGAAAACAGTTTTAATAAAGAAGAGAGGAAAATGTCCGCCTGATGAAAATAATGTCAAGAGGAACAAAGACCAGTTGTTCTATATAAAATTGTTTCAAATTTCTGGACACTGCCTAAATATATGAACAAGACCACAGTCCTTTGAAAGAAGAGTGCTTTATATTAATAATTCTGTTTTTTCTAAATGGACTTGATTGTTCTCTAATGCATCTATGACGACTCAAAGCATTCTTCCCACGTGGAAGAACATACAGTCCTATTCTGCAGGTGAAGAAAAGAGAGCATAAAGATCTTAGCCTAATTCTACTGAAATTTATGAGCCTGTCATTCATTTTGGATGCTTTTAAAATCCAGAGCTTCAATAAAGACAAAGGTACATAAAGAAGGACTAATCAGAGATGTAACCACTGAATAGAAAACTACAATTTCCAATTTTTTTCAACAACAACATCAGTCTGGAAGCCACAAGCATGTTTTATGCCTTGTGGTCAGTTGACCCTGTGTGGATGCCTGGTGCCCACCAAAATTGCTCTACCATTCCATTCAACAAGTGAAATTTTTCAGACATGAAGAAAATGTTCTTTCTATAAGATTTCAGTAGATCAATACAAATACTAGTTATTTCCTGCATTTGCCAGAACAGGTGTAGAAAGAAGGAAAACAATGGGAAACATGAAGAAAATATGAGAAAAAATAGGATTTTGTCAATAGATGTAGAATAAGTTGTCCCTCATAGATTTATGTTATCAATTGGTAAACATGTATCAGTGGCTGCTGTGAATTCTGGCTTGCTTTTGCTATGGACAAAGTCAATTTTCTGATTGATTAAGAGTTCTTTGGTTTTCTTTTTGAGTTCTGTCTCCTCTAGATGCTTCTTCTGCTCTTGGCCAGCACAATTTCTCTTAAGGTGGATGAAAAGAAGCAGATAGAAAAACATGTATGGGGACAGCATGTTGGTAGAAGAAAAATCAAAAGAGTAGGGAAGGCAAAGCAATAGCCCATTTTTCTAAGTCATCCAATATTCATTAATGTAGCATTCTCCCAGGCATATATATGCTAGTTTAGGTGTTGCAATTATTGAATTTCTGTAACAAGATCAGAATGTCAAGTGAAGGACTTATTGCAAGGACTGATTGCAACCTGGTGAATTACCTTTCTGCTAAATTATCTTTTGACGCACTAGCTCTATTGCCTCCAAATTTGAGACAATTTTAAAGTCTCCTGGTAAGAAGATAAGCTCAACATATGAAAACTGTTAGTGGCTATAGATTCCTTAGCATCAGTGCAAATGTGAGCAGATGCCTCACGATGTTCAGAGAGTGCACTGAAGGAAAAAGAGAGAATAATATTGCATAATCTCTTTCTTTATTCTGTTTGTTGAATAGTCTGTTGTTGAAATATCAGTTTTGGTCCATTGACTTCTGATTGGATCTCCCATTTATTTAGGACTCACAATTTTATTTCATGATATTATCTTGGCATTCTTTTGGTTTTAGACTAATTTAGTCCATTTTTCATCCTTTTTATAGATTGTCATTGCTGCTGGCTATTTTTATACCTCATGAACTATTAATTTTCTCCATTTCGTTTCTTTTCTTCTTTGCCTCTGTTTCGTGAGTTCTTTTACTCAGAGTATGGGTTGAAATGCAGGAGACATGGAGTTTATCTTCAGACTCAAATGTTTATTATTTCTTATCTGTAATATAGCTGCACAGAATGTGCCTCTGAGTTAACAAGGTGAAAATGGCCCAGAGTTCTACTTTCCAAGGCCTTTTAAAGTCCAACCTATCCAAATATGGTATTCCAACTAATTTATTTTTACTTATAATCTAGTAACTAAACATTCACATTCTGCACTGCGGGTTTTTTGAACCAATACCAGAAAAATACCTGAACACCCAGATTTGTGAAGAAGAAGGAGGAAAGAACAACAACTAATCCACACCCAAAATCCTCCATATTGTTACTATATCCCATAAACCTAAATTTTCTACGTCTCTACATATTCCACCCAGTGATATAACTTTAATTACACAGCAACAACCTCACAGTTATCACACAATTTGGGAAGCTTTTCCCAAGGCCTCAGGTCAAATGTAGTGCGCTTTTGAGGATCATTGCCTGTCAACACTGAAAGACTGAAATTCTCTGAACTCAGGGTTCCAACAATGAACTATGTAACACTTTCTAATAGCTGTAAAATAATTGTAAAAGTTTATTTCCAAAGACTGTAGCAGGTGGCTTTGAGGTGACCTTTAAACACAGTCTTGTCTTCTCTTCTGGAGTAATTTTCCATTTATATTGACTTAGCTAAATGAGGAATTAGGCCCAGAAAATCCAACTGTTGGAAAGAAAGCAGAGTTAGAACTGGAATTCACCTTTGTAAATAACATTTTATCTTGTTCAAGCTGGCATAAGTTCTGCATTGATGAGCTCCAGAGAACAGGTCCTTTAGAACGTTACTTCAAGTGTTAGTATGCCTCTAAGCCTTTTTATTCATTTGACTTTCTTTTTTCTTTTATTCTTTTCTTTCTCATCTTACTTCAAAAGAATTATTCAAAATACCTTTTCAATTAACTCCCTTGACTTGACAGTATATGGTTTTTCAATGCATGACAAGATGCCCACTCTGCTTTTATGGCTGAGAGAGTGAAAATTCTGTTGATCTTTTAGGTCAGCAATGAAGTGGCCTTCACCTACTGCAGCAATATTTCCTTCTCTTGGATGAAGTGAGGTTTAAAAATGCAGCATTATGTGGACATGTTCTACACACGAAGGAATGTCCTTCCTACACCATGAGAAATCTGATGGATATTACTCTTTGCTGTCCCTAAATGTCAATAAAAGCAGCAAGTGACCAGAGATTGCTTAATTTGAATACAAATCTTGCTAATACTCCCCTGAAATCTTGCTAATACTCCACTTAAATACACCTAAATGGATGTCAACTATTTAAATATTAGAATGTGAGGAAAAAAACAGCTGCATGAGAATAATCATGATTTCTAATTCTGTATTTTGGCACTTTACAACTATCTCAGTGAACCTGCAATTGACTAGAAGGAGAATAAAAATCTCATAGTGGAATTTATGCATCATCCTTCAGTATCAGTCATGCCAAAAATTGAATTAAGGCCTATTACACTGAATTTTGAGTAATTGTCGGATGGTCAAATTGTTTTAAACTGCTTGTTTAATTTAATTTATTACAACTCTTACCTTATGGTGTTTTGAGATGTAAAATGATACAAATTATTTTAATGGAAACAATAAATAGATAACAAGTGAGATTGAAAAATAAATTAAACAATTTAGGAAATAAAAACACAGGTTCATTAAATGAGTCAAGTATGTTCTGAGCCTGACCTAGCTAGAGTCTTGAAGCACAAATCCAAGTATCACCAAAACCTCAATGCAATATCTGGATTCAGATTTATCTGCCCTAACTTCAGAAAACTGAAAACTTGTCATTTTGTAAGAACATAGAACAATTCAGAAAGGAAGCCAAAAACTAGTGTTAACAGGTAATAAATGCCTGTACCTATGCTATTCTTACGTGCATATATATATAAAGTATTCAAACATAATCTTCAAGAGAAGCATGTAGGTTAACTCCTCTAAAGACAGACCTTCCACATGAGAAGTTTCATCATTCTGAATGATTTGTCCAAAGTTAGATGCAAGAAATTTCTTATATGTATGTGTCTCTGTAATGATGCTTCAATCCCGAATTTACTTTATGACTGGCGTCCCAGATTAGACCAAAAACCTATTTAGCCCAGTGCTTTGTCTCTGATAGTAGTCAAGGGTAGCTTCAAAGGAAAAGGTTATCTAAAACAGAGAGAATACACTTTCCATCTGTACCTTCCTGGTTCCTGGGAGTTAATGTTACAAGTATATCCTGAACTTGAGGCTGCAATTATAAGAACTCCACAACAGGACTTTCTTTCAGGCCCTCTGTTACTGCCTTGCTTTTGCCTTATGTCTTCCACATAATGCCGTGAAAAAATGTAAGAAGCTTCTTCATTCCATTGGTGATTTTATAGACCTCAGTCCTATCTTCTTTTTTAGCTTCTCCTTGGTAGCTGTCCTGCTGTTCTGACTGACCTCACAACCCTTTTGGGTCCCGCTCTACCCTTTTATCAGTGAAAGAGAGTGCCGCATTTACGCTGTGACTGTTCCAGAGGTTTATACAATGGCAGAGTCACGTCTCTCATCTTGTTCTTTATTGTCTTTCTGATAATTTCAACATTCTATTTGTTCTTTAAATTGCTATTCAGCACCAGGCTGACATTTAGAAAACTGTACACAATTTCCTTGTGGAATACTGAAAGCTAATTTAGAGCCAATCACTTTGTGTGTATAATTAGAATGCATTTGGTATTTTTCCCCCTTGAAAATTATTTTGTATTTATCAACAATGAATTTCATTTACCATTTTATTGTCATGAGAGTCATCTGTAGTATTTTGCAGTCAATTTTAGTTTTAACTATGTGAATATATTTTTATTACTAACAAAGGTTGACATCTCATTATTTATTCTGTTTCCCAATAACTTATGAATATGTTTAACAGCAGAAAACCCTGGTAAATAAAATACTAATTCTATTTTCCATTAAAGTTTCCATAAATGAGTGGCAATAGCCAACTCAGATCAATCCTTTCTCTTTAAAATTAGGATTCTTTTTTTCCACAGTGTGGACCATATTACATTTGTCAGCACTGAATTTCTCTTTCTTTTATAGTGTCCAGTCACACAGTACTGTACTGTCCTTTGCCATTCTTCAATCAACTTTCATCTTTGCTACTGTTAATAACTCAGTATCATCAGGGAACTATGTCCTTTGCTATTGACCCTCTCTCCAGGTCAGTTACAAGCTTGTCAAACAGCACAGGCTGCAGCATGGATCACTGTGGCACTACAGTGTTTGACCTCATTGCAAAAGCACTGTTTACTCCCATTTTGTTTCCAGTGTTTATCCAGTTATTTATCCACAGGAAGACCTTCCCCATTATCTCATGACAGATGATATTCTGTTTTATCCTTCTGGTGAAGGGTATTGTTGAAAGCCTTTGGAAACTATATAACATAGATCTCCCTGTTCCAGAGTTGCTGCCTCCAGGACACTGAAATTTTAGCTGCTGCTTTTAATAACTATTCTTGCTTTGATGCAGTTTTCTTTCTTAAAATTAAATATTACTGTGAAAGATTCTGAAGGGACATTTTAATCTTTCAAGAATATTAAAATTTATGTAATTTTCTATTACAAACAGGTTTTTCTCAATGTGGCTGAATGAATAGCTCAGGCCTAAATTAAGAGATGTTTCTTTTCTTGTGAACTTTTAAATTAGGAATGACAATAAGCAGGTATGTATGTTATCTAATTGCTGATTCCCTGCATTGTTCCTTACAGGATATTATCCAGTTTACATGGAGGTAACTGGATTCTCTCTTTGTAGCTATACTTTTGCTTTGAGCTGTTAGATTTTACATTAACATTTCACTTGCAACCTACTTGATTGAGTAGTTGATAGTCTGGTACTATTAAAACTTTGCCTAGCCAAGCCTTCACTTCAGTTATGGGAATACTCTGGTGTTTGAACTCAAAGTATTTACCTTATTTCACCTCTTTAATGTGCAATGTCATGGCTCCATATAACACCTTTACTCTCATTTCAGTACCATTTGTGTCCTGCTATTTCAGTATTTTGCTGACTCTGATCCTGTTTCTGAGATGCCTGTTATGTCATATCTCTCATATAATCGTAAATGTTTCTACTTCATCATTTTTTATCCAACTTTGCATAGAAGTAGGCAAACAGATTATTTCCATCTCTATGTTTCCCTTGAAATTCTCTGCTGAAATGGAACCCTATTTTCTCTCCCTTGAGGAGATAGAGTGGCTCTGGTGGGCAACTGGTATCCAGCCAGGGTCAACTCACCACAAAAATAAATCCATACTTGATATAATGAAAAAAGTACATATGATGGACAAATAAATTTAAAAAAACCAACATATTTTATTCTACCTTGATGGGGAGTTTCCTTCTGTTTCCCTTTTCCCCTTCCTACTACATTTCACAAAGACAGAAAAGAATTCTCACTTCTCAAAAACAAATTTAGAAGATTCATAAAAACTCAAACTCAAAAATATGAATATTATTTTTGACCATTTTTTGGAAAAGAATAAAGGCATATTTAATTTAAATTTATTCAAATTATTTGCTGCCATTATTTTTTCTTTTTTTCTGTTGTCTTCCTAGCTGCCCATCAATATAAAAGCACCTCCAGGTCTACAGCTGAAATCAACATGTAAGTGAGACCTCTGACGTTACTGTCAACCATTTGTCATCTGATCTGAGGTGGTTGGCCATCACAAGTTGCCTCAGCCTAGGAAACATTCTTAATTAGCAGGGCTGTTGCTGGTAGTAGTGGCACTGTGGTAGGGTTTCATTAGACTCCATTGCAATTGTTTGAGACATTCAGTTAAAATTTCTTAGGCGCTTTTTTTTTCTTTTTAAAGGCCTTCTTCCCCATAAAATTATGTGTGGCAAATACCATTTTTGTCTGAAGAGATATATAAGGGAAAGAAGCCAAAAATACTATCTTTGCCTAGTAAATGTTTGGAGATTTATTTGTGAGGGTTTTTTTATATATGAATTCCACAGGATATACATGTTAACTCACATGAAATTTTGTAGACCTTTCTTCCCCAGAACTTCACCTTTTAAATTGTGCTGTAGTGTACAGTCTTGGGAAGTATGGAAAGCATAAGATAATTTTGTCCTTATGAACCTGATTAAAGGCATAGTCAGGTGCTAACACAAAGTCTTGCAATTAAAGTCTGTTAAGTGCAATTTCCAAAGATGTTACCAATTTTGTATTAATATAGAAGGCAAAGGCTTAAGGAACTGGTGTTATCACTTAAAACCAAAAAATATACAGTGAGAAACAGGATGTTTTAAAAATAGGATATAGCAACATTGAAATGTGGATATTTGAACATACTACCTGAAAAAATATTGATAGTAATTCCAGTAGTAAACAAAAAGTTGATGTATTTTCATTAACCCAATACTTAGATCTGGAGATCTAGGACCAGTTTCTTCCTCTGTCTCACAGGATAAGTAATCCATCTCATCTTCTAAGAGAAGAATCCGGTCAGCCTGCTAGAGGATGTTTTGTGATCATGCTTTTTCAGTCTCAAATGTAAGTATTATACCACTGTGTGTTAAGAAATGTAAATAATGATATGGTCTGCTACTTTGGACGTACAGTTGCCTTCTTACTCTGAAACCAGCAAAGAACATATCTAAACTTAGCTCTTGCCCATCCCCAGTGAGAGCTTTAACCACAGGAATATAATAAATTTGGTATCAGCTCCTTAGCATCTCTTGCAAACAGAGCTCTTCTTCATGTAATTTTTTTAAGTACTTTTTAGATCAATGAGACAATTACTCTACATCTTAATGTTTATGACAGTCACTTTCAGGGTGATTCCAATACCTGCTCTGATATTAAAATAATTTGCACAGGAAGAATACTAAGCAAATTTCCACCCAAAAAACCCCACCTCTTTTCCTTTTTTGTGCTAATGGATAGTTGTTCATTCAACCTGCTGCAGAATAAGTGTTCTAGGTAGAAGGATTTTCAGATATAGGATCATGTTCTCTATATCACTGGCAAGTTTTCACGGCTGAGATGCTAAATAGAGAGTTACTACAGTCAGTTGTGTAAGACTTAACTTTATTTCTTCAGCCTTACTTCTAAGGCACTGAAACGAAAACGGTTCTACAAAGTGATGCAGAGAATTGAAACATATTCTTTTTTCATTTGAGGCAAATCCTTTTGATGAAAATGGCCCAAAGCAGAGAAAATTCAGATTTCCTCAAAGGTGAATGTTCAAGGATAAAATATTCATCCAATTTCAGTGAAGAAACACTAAGTATGCATAATTGCTTTGCTCTGCTGACTTCCTTTTCCATAGGCCCTGCAACTCAGATCTATGTAAGCACTTTATCAGGGATTCCCTGGGCAGGGCTAGTCTGGACTGAGTGGGGCGGTCTTATAATAATTCTTCAAGTCCTCATGGAGCAGAACCACTGCAGCCCTGGGCTGCATTATTACCTCCTTGTCAGTTTGACGGTCCTGGTGGAAGAATGACTTGAATTTTCTTTGCTCTGCCTCTAGGCACCCCATCTCTGACTTGGCTTTCATATTTATCAAGTGGTATCAGCAGTCTTGGGGGAAAAGGAGAATATGTCGTGAAGGCAACTGTCTATCTCATCCAGAGAAGACATAATAAAATTCATCATTTTTTTTAGGCATCAATCTCCAGAGTATGCGGTTGCCCGTAGTCAGTAATTTTTGAGGTGTCTCCCTTTTGTTAGCATGAATTGCTGGTACATACATCAGTAGATAGGTCAGTGAAAATCAGAAGTGAATACCTAATCAATACTAGTTGAAAGAGAGATGTGTGTTTGAAATTTCAACTCAAGCTTTGATTTTTTAAAAAAATCTTTGAATAATTCCTTAGTTAAGATCTACAAAAGTCTTTCTTGCAAGCAGAGATGATAATCACATAAACCTAAAAATTTAGGTAGAGCAAGACAAAATTCTTTCCTAAGAAAGCCATGAAAAAGAGAAAACTGGACATTTTCTTTACTGAGGTCACTTTTTTCTCTACATTTACTGTCTATTTATAAAAATAATTATATTCTCAGCGTAATCAAAGGGTTTCAGAATTAACACTCTCAGTTTTGTGGACTATGAAGACACACTGCCAAAAAGGTCTGGACAGAGGAACTTTCAATGCTGGCAAAAAAGTACATGTGAGATTTATGGATTACAAAGGGAGCATGTAAATGCATAATCATACTTACTGTTTCTCTATTATACCCAGCCAAAGCCACTAAGAATGTAATCTCATTAGGTTTAAATTGACTACACATTGCTTTGGCAATATTTGTAAAACTCTATGGTTTGGTAATTAAGGAAATGGAAGAAGTGAGTTAATAAACTCTCTAGTTTTAATTGAATATAATTTTAATTATAAGACAATAGCCATACTTTTAGGAAAATAAATATTTGAATACCCTCACAAGGTAATACAGTACTGAGTATTTGACATTGATTTCATGTCTAATACAGCTGCACTCATGTGATTCTGTAATTCACTTGTCCTTCTTAGTGAAATAGTTACTATATAGCCCTTGTAGGAGCCAGGAAGAAATTTATGATGAACACCATAGTAAGAGCTTAACAGAATAACAGAAAGTAAATGGAGATTAAACAAAATCGAAGGAAAAGCTTCATATCTTTTCTTAGCATTTAGAAGTAATGACGGAACCACAGAAAAATTCCTTAGCAGATGGCAAGTCATCTTAATCAAGTAAATTAACGGATCAAGCATTAAAAAAATAAAGTGGTGGGTTATTTGACACACACTGTAATTATATTGGACATATTGCTTTCAATAAACGTTAAAGGACAAATTAACATTACAGTTGTGCCAACTATGCTTCTAAATCTGCTTTTGGAGCTTATAATTAAAATCCTAAATTATTACTGCAGCAAATTAACACTTTTAATAGGATTCAAACATTAGAATCATCAGTATTTGCTTTTATTTCCCCCCCAAAAAAGACTTTCAAAAAATACAAATCTAAACAATACAGCACTTCTGCAAGTACTAAAAGGCTAGATGGCATAAAATTGTATCTTTTAACACACATATTCCAAAACTACAGCTTTTAAATAGTATGATACTGTCATCTATTACAGTATTATATAATATTCTATTACAGTTATAAAATTGTACAGAGTAAAGACACAATTTATTTTTTAGTCTTTGCATTTCAAAAGATTTCCTACCATAAAACTTAAGGTGATCTTATATATTTGTTTTTATGAGGATCAGATCTGAAAACTGAACACAAAGGAGTCTCTCTGTTGAATTCCAAGAGAAGTGAACCAGATTAAGTTTGTTTATTATTTCCAAACGACTATGTCTTTCTCCTTCAACCTGGGCACCTTCATATCCCTTCCTGTAATTATTTCCGTCTTATTCTGATCTTTACCTATGTCTCTGAAACTAGAATCTGTTTAGAGTTGTTTTTTTTATTTCTCTAGAAAATGAAGAGCCTAAGTAAATTGAAATTGTAGCAATATTTAAAACACACAACTGAGTGTTTTAAAAACTCAGTTTGTACTGAAAGAATCAAAGATTTTTCAGAAGACAAATTTTCCATCACTGTGGTGTCTGACAGTTTTCTCCTCCATTCCAGCAATTTTTGCTGCTTAAACCAGGATTGAAGGACATTATAACCCTGTTAATTGAACTGAAAAAGTTTTAGTTTACTTAAAACTCCATGTGCTTAGTTCCAGCATTAACTTCTTCTTCTTTTCCTGTTTTTCCCCAAAGAGTTAAAGTATATGAGATATGAATACTTAACTGTCTATTTGTGCTTCTTGATCTATCCCATTAATTCAAAGTTCCAGTTTATTTCCTGTGAAGCCTTCAAATATGAAATCACACTATAACAAGTTGCATTTTCCAGTAACTATCCTGTTAACATCCCTACAGCATTTCCTAAAATAAGCTGATATTTTGTATGGAAGCTTTGGTGGCTTGACATAAATCTCATAGAAAATATTAGACTGCTTGCATGTTATGAGACACTTCTGCTTACTGAAATGGTTGTGGTGATACGCTACAGAAGTTTTTGGAAGCGCAAAGGCAACAATTGGAGATCTCACTTAAAATAATAAATAATAATATTATTATTTTTAATCCAGTGACCAGGATTAATTCACCTCCCTCACCATCCCTATTCACTAAATTTAAAAGAAAAAAAAAACAAACTTATAATTTAAGTTATGTGAGCCAGGCAATGACAACAGAGGGTCACTTTTGATTTCTGTCCTTACAGGAATATTCCAAGACTGTGCTTTAACCAGATAGCGGGGTTTTGTGATATTAAAATGCTTTCGAGTAATGCTTGGTTTCAAAAGCCTTCTAAAATAAATTTTCAATGATTTGAAAAATCTATTTCAGGTTTCTGTGTATGTGCTAAATTTAGTCATATACACTCAATCTGAGAAAATAGATTATCAATTATAGATATACTTGAATCATTGCAGAATTAGGACCTTATTATCTTCTTTCTTAATAAACATGTAGTCTAATAAGAATAATCCAAAGTCCACCATTTTACCAAGGTAATCAAAGTTATCAACATTTTTCATTGTGAGGACCACTATCTTGTATTGTTTACAATAAACTGGAATAAATTTTTAGTCTCTCCCCAGAATTTTTAGAAATACTTTTCTCATCTTCACTTGAATAATGTTTAACTTCAGCCTTAAAGGAGATACTGCCATTTCCATAGTTCAAAATCTTGTAGTACCATATGGGAAGTCTTATACTTCTGCTATACTTAAATAGTCATTATCTTCTTGCAGTAATTATATCCAAATATAAAGCAAGTACCACACAGCTTTAATGATGTATAACCCATCTCATTTTAGCATACCATTGTAGGGATTTTTTATGGCACTCTTAATGATATGTTGTAACAGATTACCATACTTAATTTACAATAATAAATTCATTTAATGAATATTCATGTGACCTCTTTAAATGCTTTACAGTAGACCTTTGTTTTCAATATACTCATTCAACAATTTAAGTCTCAGAAACTATGACACACCTTTTTTATCATCCAAAGATTGCAATGTTCTACATTGGGTTATGCAGGGCTGGTGATGTTATGTGAATTTCTTGTGAAAGCATCTCACAGAAACCAAGGATTATAAATAAACTGGTTAAATATTTTATAATTAAGATCAAGATAACATATTCTTGGAAAAAAAACCTAGTCCCACTGAACTGAATTGTTTTCAACAAACTTGAGCAAGAAGCAGATCTTATTTAAATAGATATCCATTCTGGTTCAATAAATTGGTGTATCATTGGTTCCTTCATTCTATGTGTTTATTTCATTACAGTAAAACAATTAATAAACATATATAACTAAGAACTAATACAATACAATACAAATTTTATACTTACATATACATGTCAATCATCTACATTATGCAAGATATAAATATATGTGGAATGTTTCTATATTTAAAATATCTTTGGTTTTCATATACTTTGAATAACAGAAACACTGTAGGTGAACAAATTTTCATTTCTTACTAATTTTGTATTGTCATGGCAGGAGAATGATAAGGCTTGCTATTGTTTTTAAATCATAAACAACAAATAAAAGGTTTCCTGTTATATTTGGGGCAGCTTTAAATTCTGCCTTAATTAGTCTATTCTCTAAAGCTATTTAGTAGGAAGACAAGTTTTCTGTTACATTTGCTATAACTTGAACTCTTTTTGTGGCCCCACCAGACCAGAAAAGACAGCAGATCTATGAGAACAGAAAAGTCAGAGGCTCAGACTCAAGATTTTTCTACACCAGCTTCTCTAATTTGAGGCTCTGTCTGCTACCAAGCCCTGAATTTTCATGAAATTTTAAGTTTTAATTTGGTTTGTCCAGTTTATTATTTTCCTGTATTTTACCCTTCTGTCACACAGTAGTGAGGATGGATTCGGTTTTCACGTGAGAACTGACAGGTAAGCAGAAAAACAGGGCCTTTGCATAAACTCATGTTCTTAGGAAACCAAATTAAAATCCTTTTTGATGACAAGTAAGGGAACATTATGTTCAGTAACAGTCACTGAGTCTAGGTTTCCCAGAAAACCAAACTACAGCTTAAACTCATAATACTTTTCATGATCAAATAACTTTCTTAATTATGATTGTACCATTTCCTCTCAAATATTAGAGTAGCTTATTAACACAGAAACAAACAAAAAAGGCATATATATCCTCATGTTGCGAGGTGTGACCTTAATGGGGGTTAATTATTTCTCCTAAATCTTATTCTACATTTCCTTGGCCTTCTCTTTAACTTGGAAAGAAATGGCTTTATTCTATAGACATACTTTCATGGAAATAAATTCCACTGTGTCTTTTCTTCTGAGTTTGCAAAATGATGAAATACTGAGCAGATAATGTAAAAATGTGTATTTCATTTGTATCCACTACTTTGGTTTTGGACTGTTCATCCTCCCTGCCAATTTTCCCTGTAATTAATATTTGACATCTGGAATCTGAAAATATGATTTATTTTACTCTATATATACAGACCTGGCCTGAACTGATGTGTACACGAGTGATGCACCCATCCCAGGATGTGGGTTCCCTGATCATCATGATTAAGGACCTGTTTTAAGCATGTCATGGAAAAGTTACAAGATATTTTTCCATGAAACCAAGCTAAGTGATATTTAAAAAGTGGGCTTCAGTCTTGTAATATGGAGTTGGGGAGGGTTCAAGGCAGACAACTGGTCTTATCATATGTGGAAACACCTTTAGTCCTTCAGATGAGATGCAGTCATAAAGTGGTCTAAGATACTTTCCCAAAACCAAATCTTAAATACTGCAT
The DNA here is from genome assembly GCF_000691975.1 of Corvus brachyrhynchos. Taxonomy (NCBI): domain Eukaryota; kingdom Metazoa; phylum Chordata; class Aves; order Passeriformes; family Corvidae; genus Corvus; species Corvus brachyrhynchos. The sequence goes on along the minus strand of NW_008236973.1, from coordinate 953,017 downwards.
GGAATACTTAAATATACATCCAGATTTAAACATAAGCCAATTTGTTAAGGCTCACTCTGTTCTAGTACATGAAACAGACAATTAATTGTTGCTTATTTATATTTATACTGCTTATTTATATTTTCTACATATTATTTTTTATTTATTCACTCATAAATCAAATTATTAATATGGCTTGTTTTGTTTTAGAACTCCCGCAACAAATAATTTTTAAAAAGGCACTTGCTTATTTTCATATTTATCATTTAAGGTTATCTGTAAGAAAGAAGAGTGTCTATTTAAAGTCTTTATTTTGTTTTTCTTTTTTGTCTCTTCCGTTCTCGGTCACTTTGTTCAGAATAAGCAATGTAATTAAAAAATCACAACCAGTAAGCAAGAAGGAAAATTATCAGAAACACGATTTATACACCATGGTTCAGATTCCTCATCATTATCTGATGAATTATACATATTTATGATAGTGATGGGAGGAAAAATATACCAAAATATCTTTACTGATAAAAGGCCTTTGAATAGAATTGTCACTAATAACTAAGAAATCAGATGTGTCTATAAAAATTTTTGGGTTTTTTTATTCTTACTATAATACAATTTTTTTGTAGTTTTGTTTTTATTGCGGTTTTTTTTTTACTTTTTCCTTTTTCTCAGAGTTTCCTCAGGAGATTTTGAGAAATAAGGTTTTCTCTGAACCTCTTGAAACAACAAAAAAAGATAAGAACCTTCTTTATTACTGTGTTTTGTACACAACACAAATGTATGTATCTATCAGATTTCTTTACAATTCAACATTGTTGAAGTCTTTTAGAAATAAAAGAACCAGTCCTGCATTTGTGGTGCATACAGAGCACAATATGATAACACAGCAAAGTATTTCACACTGTCATACTCAAGCCAAGCATAATCAGTGTAATCGTCATAATAAACCATTAATAACCATTAACTACCATAGCTCATTAAAGTTGCATGAAATCTCAACTTATGACCTGGTATTCTGTCTTTGAGTTTATTTTCCTTAAATAGCTTGCTTTCACAGGATGAAAGTAAAATTAGGGGTCTTAATGCAACTGAATACGAAAGGCAAATAAGTGCTTAGAACTGTTTAGCCGGGATGTTTCCAAATGCTTCCAGCTTGGGCTTCTGAAATCATTTACAGAACTTCATATTTGGAATTTTATTTTTAAATAATTGTACATTTTTTTTCCTGAAGAAGACAAAAACATTTTTCATTACATTTAGGCAAGAATATGAAATATGTTTTCAAATGTTTTCACTAAGCTTTCAAAGAAATTTTAAACTTGATTTTTAGTACATACATTAAAGGATTTCACCTATTCCTGAAATCTCTGTGAGACATGAAAACACTTCAGGTGTCATTCCAATCATCAAGACTTATTCATTTTCTTGTGTATGGATGTGTTACTCTGCAGTATAAAATACAAACAGAGATGCAGAGAAATCAAATTTCCTGCTAAATATACTTTGATAGATTCAGAAATAAGTTGAATTTATTTAAGCTTGGAAAGAATTGTCCTGCCAGATTTGAATATAACAGGACAATGTAATGCTTCAGTGCCCCTGAGATTGAGAAAGTTTCTCTTTTCTGAAAACCTAACCTTAAAACAAATGTGGTCAATAATTTTCTATACAGAAATCATTAAAGGACCAAAAACATCCTGTGTTGACCAGCATTAGCACCAAATATCAAACCTAAAACAGGAAAGTGATTTCAGAAATGCAGCTCTCCAAGACACTATTTAGTTCAATTTTATTGAACAGGCTTTCTATCAACCTAGCATGATTTTATTTCCTGCATTTATCAGCAGACTGACAAAGGTAGATATGTGACAAAGATAGAATAAATTTTCTCTAGAAAAAGGCCTGTGAAGAAAATTTCTGTAACATTTCATGTACTGATTTTCTTGTTTTTATTTTAGGGTCTTTCAATTTCAGAAAGGTGAGCTGCAGAGCTTTAAATTCACTAACTGACATATTTTTGACAGATTAATAATGATAAGGTATAACGCAATATTATTTACAATTACTTAGTATGCTGGTTTTGGCTGAGATAGAGTTAATTTTCTTCACAGTAGCTGGTGTGGGGCTGAGCTTTGGATTTGTGATGGAAACAGTGTCGATAATACAAGCATGCTTTAGCTGAGCAGCGTGTGAACACAGTCAAGGCCTTTTCTGCTTTTCCCACTGCTATGCTACTGAGCAAGCTGGGGATGCACAAGGAGTCGGGAGAGGGGACGGCCAGGACATCTGATCCGAACTGACCAGATACCATCTCTTACCGTCATTATGCTCATCATATAGAACTGGGGGAAGAAGAGGGAAGGGGATGACTTTTAGAGTGATAGCATTTCTCTTCTCAAGTCACTGTTACATGTGATGGAGACTGGCTTGCTGGAGATGGCCGAACACCTGCCTGGCCATGGGAAGTGGTGAATAAATTCCTTGTTTTGCTCTTCTTGTGTGTGTAACTTTTACTTTATCTATTAAACTGTCTATATCAACCCAAGAGTTTTCTCACTTTTACACTTCCTCCACTACAGGGGGAGAGAGAAAGCAGCTGAGGTTTAGTTTGCTGGCTGGGGTTAAACTATGACTCTTAGCAAAATTATTCTTCACTCAGATCCACTGTGGTTCAGATAGGAAGCAATAAAAACAATAGATATAATGCAATGATATGAACCCAATCTTCCATCTATCTAAGTAATTGCCAAACTCTTGAAGTCTCTTGTTTAAAATCTGTCATGTCTTAACATTTATAATACCATGTCTATCTGTCCCACTGTCTACTTTCCAGGCTTGGAGTAGCCAAGTCTCTTTATAATCTTATTCATGTAAAACATAACATTTATTTCCAATTCCAAATATAGTGCCAGAATGGCTGCAACTCTTTTCCCCTATGGTACACTTGAAAATTCATGACCTTTTACATAAAACCAAATAAGCTATTTCTACAGCATGGGACAGATAGAATGCTTTTCAAAAAAGGTCCCCAAATTAATAAACTTTGAGCTGCGCATTTTTGTGTTGCCTACAAATATTTTAATAAGCAAAGATAAAGTTCAAGTCTTTGCCCACAAAGTGCTAGCAGCACCCTATAGAAAGCTGGAGTTATGAGGTTATTCATAGTTCAACATGGGGTTACTCTATTCTTATTTAAGAAAAACCAAACAAGCTCTGAAGAGCATTTTTTTTCCTTTAGGAAAAACTGAAGTCTATGACATATATGAACACTGCAATGAATACTGCAGTTGCAATTTTAGATAATGGAAAAAGGTATAGGATATTCAGATAAATTGATGCAGAGTTGTGTTTTTGTCAGATATAGTTCACAAGAAAAAGCATACTTTTCTTCATGCTAGACTGCTTTATACTTTGCTAAACATCACTTCTAGCTGTGTCTGCTCCAGAAATGGAACTGTCTCTAGAGAGTCACAGATAATATAATGCAAGTCTAGACACAGATACTATTTTTCAAACTGCAAATCTACATACAGGAGTCATATATTAAGTAAGGTAAATTAATAAGCTAAATATTTGAAACTGCATAAAATTTGGCGTTTTTCTTTAAAAATAAAAAGGTGGTTTTTTTCCCTAAACGAAGAAACGAATGGAAAGAGCAAGTGGTTACATGAGATGCTAAAAAATGTCATGCTGTAACTGATAAAGAAGAACAACCTGAATTTTCAACCCCAGACAACTTGTGTATTTAATTTTAACAGTGAAATTCAGGACCATCTAAGTCATGCTGAGCAGAGACAAAAATCAATTGGTTTTAAGCTCTGTTCTACAGAGGGTGGCCTGTACCACTTCTGAATTTTCAGCTCTGTGCAGGCTTTAGGCTGATCTCAAGAAAACAGCTAGCAAGTAAAATATTTTAATTAAAAATAATAATTGTAACTACTCATAAGCAGCCTGAAATAACAGCCAGTATCACCATGCTGTTACTCATACACTGCAAATATCTTACATTGAAATGCATGATTTAAGAGATAGCTATTGGTCTTAATAAGGAATCTGTAAAAATCAACAATTAAAATGTCTATATTACATTTATCTGATTGTAACAGGAAAATATTTCTCCTTTTGCACTTTGAAATTACAACATTATTTACTCTTATTACTCCAACTTTTTAATCTTCCTCTAGCACACATAAACCCCTCACTAACTCAACAAGTTGCTTTCTGATTGTATTCTCAGTGCTGTTTTCTCCCACAACTTTTTCACCCTGTCCTGATTAATACATTTAGAATTTCTCATTCTGAAGTTTTTAAAATCATAAAGTTAATGGATTCAAGGACAGCAGGACCAGGACAGTGATCTTCCCCCTGTACTCGGCGCTGGTGAGGCCTCACCTGGAATTCTGTGTTCAGTTTTGGGCCCTTCACTACGAGAAAGACACTGAGGTGCTGGAGTGAGTCCAGAGAAGGGCAACTGAGCTGGGGAAATGTCTGGAGCACAAGTTCTATGACGAGGTGGGTTTGTTTAGTCTGGAGAAAGGGAGGCTCAGGCAGTACCTTGTCACTCTCTACAACTACCTGAAAGGAGGCTGTAGCCAGCGGGGTTAGGTCTCTTCTCCAAGGCAACCAGCAGCAGGCCAAGAGGAAATGGCCTCAAGCTTGGGCTGGACATCAGGAGGAATTTCTCCACTGGCAGGGGGGTTAAGCATTGGAACAGGCTGCCCAGGGAGGTTGTGGAGTCACCATCTCTGGAAGCATTCAAGAAAAAACTGGACATGGCATTCAGTGCTATGGTTCAGTTGGTATGGCAGTGTTTGGTCAAAGGTTGGACACAATGATCTTAGACATCTTTTCCAACCTTAATGATTCTATGATTCTTAGATGCTTCTGAAAACAATTACTCTAAAGGACAGAAAGAACTATTTTAAGAGCTCCCTCAGTGTTTCCCATGTTCATCCAGCATCAGCAACCGTCAAGTACTGAAGGTTCCCCAGTGAAATCTCAAGATACTCTCTTTATAATATCCACATCTTCAGGCATTCTGGAGAAAGTTGAAGCACATTTATTTATATTCCCAATGCAATTTAACAGAAAGTAAGCAGTTTCTTTTGCTGCAAAATATTTGAAAATTATGTTAAAATTGCTAGTAAAATGAATAAAAATAAGAAAAACCTTCTAGAAATTGTACGGGATCTTTAATGGGTAATACTTTCTATTAACTTGTATTGTTTTATTTTCCAGTAATTCTGGTTTTGTTTAGTGTTGGTAGGGTTTTTTTGTTGTTGTTTTCTTTTTTTTTTTTTTGTGCGGTGGGAAAGCTTTGTGATGGTTTTTGGTTTTTTTCCTACCAGTATGTTGTCCAAGATACAAGGGGAAAAAATCTACTGGGAAAACTTATGATACAGGAATCCATTTTGTAGTTTTCTCCTCTACTGTTCGTATCTTTTTGGGGCTTTTTTGCTTTCTACCCTTTCAGGTATTTGAGCAGTTCAGATAATGTTTAGACATGATCAATTAAATCGTAAAAAGAGCTTCTACAACCAGCTAATATTAGTGTTTAATATATCACCCAAGTGATAAAACGCAAGTGATTTCCATGTTAGGTTGACTTAAAAATGCAGGCAATTCATCTCATTAGAAACAGTAGCCAAGAGAAATTGTTTTTGGACTTTATTACTCTCCATATTCTGCAACTGTATCTACTTCCACAGTACTAGGCTACCTCTGGTGAGGAGTTTGGCTTAAAAATTTGAAATGGGAAAGGAAAAAGCCATCTGCATGTGTCTTCAGGGCTGTGCTGCATAAAAGCGCAAGGACTAATAACAGGCTATAGCTTAATTTAAAAATGCATGAGACAAACGAATTATAGAAGTTGATTCTACTTTTGTGAAGTTCTCTGTGAGAGCCAGAACTTAGACTATCTTTCTGCCTCTTTCTATCTTTTGACTGAATGGGCAGGTTATTGTGGTTAGGAAGAGCACTCCACATCCAATTTGAAAAGCAGGCGTCATCCAAAATTTCTTAAACACACTAAAGATAAATTTAAAAGTGCCTGGACCTAGACATGAAGTTCAATGACTTTGAAATAATATTTTTAAAACAATAGTCAAGTGTATGATATGATAAAAAATACCATAGAACAGCTAAAAGTCTGTATGAAAAGTTTGCTCAGGATGAGAAATGTAGTTCCAAGGTGAGAAATGGATATTCTAATTTCCAATGTGTTGTTCTCAAACCAGTGCTTTGAGAAAAAAAAGTGATAATATATCTGAGAGCCCAGATTCAAAATCAGGAACTAAATGTTTGAATGTCTTTGAAGGGTTGCAGTACCAAAATTTAAAACTGTGATATTACACTGAGATTTAGTTATTTAGTTCTAGCTACCTGGGGAGAGCTACAACTGAGTGAGAACACATATAGTTTATCTGCCAGAATCCTAGCATCCAAAGACCAGAAGAGAGTCTATTTTCTTAAGCATCTTCCACACCAATTACCTAATGGCAATATAAAGCTCTCCAGAGATATTAAGAATTAGACTAGGGAAGGAGCAAAGCACTTTCTTCTAACATATATTCCTCTTCCACAAATCATAGCCTGAAACCACTTAGCTCAAAAATCAGCATTAAACAGCTCTCAGGAGACTACCCTGATAAAATATTTTATCTAAGCCCCTCCCTCTCATTAAGGTCTCTAGCCTCTATATTGTACATTCATGCATGCCTGACTTTAATATCCCATAATTCAGAAAATATACACAGGAGACAGAGTATTGATATGATAGGGAGCTCCACATCTCTATGGACCCTGACCT